>NC_071270.1:6997500-7300000 GCF_023375685.1 Ictalurus furcatus
GCAATGATTTACAAATCTCATAAACCCATATGTTATTCACAATAGAACATATAAAATGTTTAGACTGAGGAATTGTACCATTTTAAGAAAAAATTTAACCGCAACACGTCCCAAAAAAGTTGGGACAGGGCAACACAATACTGGAAAAGAAAGTGTTACTAAAAAGAAACAGCTGGAGGTTAATTGGCAATAAGTCAGAAACATAAAAAGATGTATCTTAGTATCTCATTCAGGTTTTATTTACATTTTACACAACGTCACAATTTTTTTTGGAATTGGTTGTACTGTAATGTTACTTGCATGTTATGTGGCACCCTATTTTAAGCCAGTCTTCCTCTTGTAAGTCTGAATGCGTAGGTGTGCTAGTGTATTTTTATCAGGCCTGAATACTCACACTTGCTCTGATGGCTCTCTGTCTCTGAGAGTGTGCATGACTGTTAGCTTGTGGTTTTTGCTACAGTAATCTTACACTCATTTCTGGAAACTGAAATTCCCCAGACAGGCAGTACAGGCTCTAAATTTACACACAACAGCTCTGTGCTTAGTGTGTGTTCTGCCTCATTTCATCCCTTCACATAAAATCAAATGGTAGAAAAGTAAATCTAGTGAAAGGACTTTTACTTTTTCTCCATGGCCTGTTTCTCTTTGGTTAATTCGTTCAGCTTGAGCTCCAAGTTGTCACACTTCTCGATCGTCTCCTTAAATTTGGATTTCATATTGTTGATCTGAAACCAAATAACTATTACTTTATCTATGTAACAATAAAATAAATTTGAATATTAATGTTACTGGTTGCACTTCCAAAACTCTGTTTTACCTCTTCCGCTGTTTCTTTTTCTAGATGAACGATTTTATTTTCCCAGTAGATGCGTTGTGATTCCAGTTGGCTGGTCAGCAAATAAGAATACTGGGGAAAAGGATGGTGAATATTCTAAAATGTGTCACTGCAAACAATGAATTAATTGCGTATGTTAAACTAGAGCACAAGAAAAACAAACCTCAAGCTGTAGTGAGTCGATCTTCTCGTCCTGACAGGAGTCACCCTCACACTCATACTGCACGATTTTGCCGTCCGTCTTGTTGGCCACCAGCCGATGCACATAGTTATCTTAGTTACATAAACAACAAAATTCTTATTTGACTCACTTTACATAAAAAAAACAAAACAAACCTGTGTATTCAGGCTCAGAAATATGCAGCATGACATCCAATGTTTGCATACCTCCTGCGTAATCCCAGACTCTGTGGTTGGTCAGCTGCATGGCGTAGGTGTGCTGTGTTTCCTCAAAGTGCTTGTAGGCATGGCGACTAACATAGCGTCCGCACCCGATGTGGCCGCAAATCAGGCAGATCCACAAGTTCTGTGGACAAAGTGTAACTTTTGCTGTGTATGCAAATATCGCAGCTAGTTTTTCGACATTAAACAGAATTCTGCACTCAAACGTATACTGTAGATTTGTACCTCCTAGAATCATAACGTGCTCATCCCAGCACTCCTATTTACAATATGCTCATATTGAATATCCTTTCAACACCAGCTTAGTACTATTGGCCTTTACCGTTCATAGTGCAATGATTTATAATCCCACCAGAAGTTCCCTTTTGAGTCTGGTTCTACTTCATGCTGTCTCAGGGAGTTTTTCCTTGCCCACTATCTACGTCAGGATTTCTGTAAAGCTGCTTTGTGACAATGTCTACGGATGAACACACAATACAAATAAAAACAGAATAGGAGTAGAACTGGAACATCTGGCTACCTCTTGCACGCCGCACTCAAAGCACTTATTCTCCTCCACAGTCTCCGGGGTCTGACAGTACCGGCACACAGGGCACCTAGAAAGAGACAACCGTCTGTGTCTTAAATACACAGTCAGAACATCATCCGTTCTAGCAGTTGGCAACTTTATTGTCCTCGCCTGTACTTTGCTCACCTTTTAAGTCAAAGGTCATCTGCTACAATGGTACAATAGCCTAAAAACAACACGTCATGACACTGTTTGGAATGAGCTAGGAAGAATGGAGAAAATTCCCAGCAGGCCTTTCTTTTAACAGATGTTAGAATAGTAAACAGTAATACGTCATTGTGTGTCAGTGCTTTATTATGAAGGACTAATGCAAAGGGGGAAAAATATCAAAAGATTTTTTTTTGAGAATATCAAAAACATCACCGAAGTTTTAAAAAAAAAAAAACAAACAGCTGGACTGAAATAAAAACAGAATCCACTTGCAGTGGGCTGTAATTATATACCAATACTTTGCAGAGTTTTGCAGAGTAAACTGTGTATAAATTATCTGCTTGGTTTAGCAGAGAACTGGAATAGCTGAATGGTGTGTGAGTGAGTGTGTGTGTGTGTGTGTGTGTGTGTGTGTGTGTGTGTGTGTGTTACTCACGAGGCATCCTCCCAGCGCTGCAGGCATTGGCTGTGGAAGCTGTGGTTACACAGGGTGGTGAGTACACCGTTCACCGACTCGTCCATGCGCTCCAGACACACCGTGCATTTGGGCAGCTCAGTCAAGTCCATCACTGGTAAACTGGCCCCCTAATGGGTTCAAAACCAGTAAAACAGTCCATTAGCCTTTAAATAGCTCTACAAAACATGCCATTATTTGGAATAAAAATTAAATGTCGAGAAGAAGAACGTATTGAAATCATTCTCACGGTTGGATCGGGAAGCTGCCGCAAGGTTTCGAGGGCTTTAACAGGAAACATGGCGAGCATGTCGCCAAACTTATTAACTAATTCGGAAAGACTGGAGGTTTTGCGAACCGACCGAAAAGTGGACGTCCACGAACATCCACTGACGAAGACACAACCGACCTGGTGCTGGCAAACATAGTCCCCAATGTATGGAGACTTGGGACACCCTGTAAGTAATATATAACCCATTTAATAACCCCTGTTAAAATTGCAAGTTTTTTGATGTAAAAAGGAAACCGAGATAAATAATATCAGAACTTTTTCCACCCTTTAATGTGATTATATCTACCAACAAAGTGAAACCAAGTGAAAAACAAACAAAAAACACAACTTGCAATAACCTGGCAGCATAAGTGTACACAACCTTTAATGATACAGGGTACGTGACTGTACTCAGAATTACCCAATCACATTCAAACTCATGCTTCATAGTGATTATTGTACATCATCAACGATGTGATTCTGATTAACCACAACTAAAAATCAGCTGTTTCTGTAGGATTTTCTTGACATCATCTTCGTTTCATCTGACTGCTGAAGCCATGATCGCAAATAGCTTACAAAGCATGTATGGGATCTCGTTGTGGAAAGGTAGTAATCAGGAGAGGGGTACAAATGAATTTCGAAAACATTAGATGCACCCCGGAACACCGTGGAGGAAACGGAGCATCACAGTGACATCAACAAGAACAGGACGTCCCTCCAAAAGGACAAAACAAAAACGTATCAGGGAGGCTGCCAAGAGACCTACGGCAACATTCGAAAGAGCTGCAGCAATATCTGGTAAGTACTGGTCACTCCCTGCACGTGACGGCAATCCCCACAAACTATGTGGCAAAATGTGTTATGGTCTGATGAGACCAAGGTATAATGGATAGCTCCAAATACCAATCTATTTTAGCAAAAAAAAAACTGCAGGTCTCTAGACAGCTGAAGCTGAAGAGAAATTTCACCGTCCAGCATGATAACGACCCAAAGCACAAATTCAAGTAAACAAAGGAATGGTTTCAGAAGAAAATGATCAATGTTTTGGAGTCCAGATCTAAAACCTATTGAAAACCCGTGGAAACACTTGAAGAAGGCTGTGCACGTTGATATACAGTGCTGTGAAAAAGTATTTGCCATCAGTCTCCTGATTTCTTCTGTTTTTGTGTATCTCATACTAAATTGTTTAAAAAATGAACATAAAATCTAAGATAAAACAAAGGCAACCTGAGTGTAAACAAAATGTTATTTCTTGAAGCAAAAAAGTTATCCAATACCAACTGGGCCTGTGTGAAAATGTATTTAACACCTATAGTTAATTCCATCAGCCTGGGAAGGGTTACAAAGCTATTTCAAAGGCTCTGGGGCTCCAAAGGACCACAGTGAGAACCATTATCTCCAAATGGAAAAATTGCATAGTAGTGAACCTTCCCAGAAGTGGCAGAGCTTCTAAAATTCCTCCAAGAGCACAGCAGCGACTCATCCAGCACGTCACAAAAGAGCCAAGGACAACATCAAAGGACCTACAGGCCTCTCTTGCATCAATAAAAGTCACTGTTCGTGACTCCACTATCCAAAAGACACTGGGCAAAAATGGCATCCATGGAAGAGTGGCGAGGTGAAAACCACTGCTAACCCAGAAGAACATTAAGGCTCGTCTGAATTTCGCCAAAACACACCTTGATGGTCCTCAAACCTTTTGTTGATTGATGAGTTGAAAGTGGAACTGTTTGGAAGACAGGGTCCCGTTACATCTGGTATAAACCATACACAGAATTCCACAAAAAGAACATCATACCTACGGTCAAGCATGGTGGTGGAAGTGTGATGGTGTGGGGATGCTTTACTGCTTCAGGGTCTGGGCAACTTCCAATAATTGAACATGAACTCTGCTCTCTACCAGAAACTCCTAAAGGAGAATGTCTGGTCTTCAGCTGAAACTCAAGCATAGGAGTAAATCCTAGTCCTAGAAGTAAGTCAAAGACTGAACTCCACTAGCCTTGGCCTTCAGAGTTTTAATGTGTTGTTTTTGTTTTTTTTAAGACCCCTTATGCAGTTCCTCCACTGATTTATTACAGAGCATGTAAACATGGAAAACATAAAGACGTGGTAAACCTCTGAAAGAAGGGGGAAAGAAGACACACAATGAAAACAGACTGGCATTTGCTGCCAAATTCCTACCTCTTCAGACTTGATCACCTCGGCCCTCTCGACATAGACCAGCTGGCACACGGCATCCTCAATGGAGTTGAACTGCCGGCCATTGCAGGTTGTATAGAAGCTGTCAGCATCAGCCTGTCGAAAGAAAAATAAAAGAATATTAAGCAACACCTTCTGACCAATCAAATTCAAGAACTCCGCTGCTGTGTTATAAAAGCAGTCTCGTATATTGCTGGCTAAGTGTAGTCACTGCACAAAAACCAGGCTGATCGGACTGTACCTGGGTGGCAAACTTTATCAGCACCATGTACTGGTTGGGCATAGAATCACGGATGATCTTCATGTGCTCCATGACGTCATTAAAAGGTGCCACAAACTTCATGAGGTCATGGCTGGTCATTGTTGTCGACACACTGAGCACACAAAGCATGGCGCTGCGCCTCACGTCTTCCTTCAGCGATGTCATCTTGCTGTAGGCAAAAGTAAACACAGAGTAAAAACACAGCTGCATAAAGGCATTCTTCTTCATAAAGGCAATCAGTGGAACAAAGAACCCACTGTTTGCACAATCTGTTTTGACAAAATATCTGTACACTGCCTTTCAAAAACTAACAATGTAATGTGTTGTGCGTTAGTAACAGAATGTTACCGTAACTGTAGTTTCAGCGCTGCACTACAGCACAGTGAATATGAAAGGAAACATGAGGTTGATGTATGAAAGGTCAGCGCTAAGATATTTATTTCAATAAATGTGTTTCCATCCATGTATTTTAATTTTGGGATATCGCATTAAAAAAAAAAATGCTGGATGGAAACTCCGGATGCAAATAAAATCTCCAGGATGTGCATTTAAAAAAAAGTATACGCTCAATTGAGGCTGATAATTTTTTTATTTGATAAGACATGCGCATAAACGACAACGGAAACACATTTACCGAATAAATTCTTCAATAAGCATCAAAAAAAAAGTCATGTGACTTCACCTCAACAAATGATTGGATAATTGGCTCAGAAAAGTAAAAACGGTAGATAGCGAGAGTATGAGGCAGGACGGCCGGGGGTTCAAGCCCCAGCACTGCCACTGTTGGACCCTTGAGCAAGGCCCTTAATCCTCTCTGCTCAAGGGGCGCTGTATCATGGCTGACCCTGCACTCTGACCCCAACTTCCTGACATGCTGGGGTATGTGAAGAAAAGAATTTCACTGTGCTGTAATGTATATGTGATAAATAAAGACTCTATCATTATCATTATCATTACACCCTGAATGGGACACGGTCCATCGCATGACACCATACATACACTCATACACACCTAGGAGCAATTCAGTGTTGCAAAATCCACCTCCAGACTTGACAGTGTTCTTACTTTGTCTTGTAGAGGTGCATGATGCCATGGATAATCTCCACAGATGGGTTGCCGCTGAAGAAAGAGATCTGATCTGGAAGCTGTTTGGAGGGCGATTCGGGGACTCTTGTGGCATCGCTATCCTCCGTTTTACTGCTGCCACTTTCCTCGGTCGACTGTGCTCCCCCTTTCTCCTCAGGTACATCTACAAAGGAGCGTGCAATTTTTTCAGAAATTCAGCTATGTCGCTATACTGATTCATTCTGCTGCTGCTACTACTACTACAGACCTGTTTACTATCAGCGTTACATATGGTGGCTTATGAAATAATTTTCCGAATACTTTGCCGCACCAGTTCAGCGCCACACCTCAAACTGAATTCCTGTCAGTGTATGTTTAATTTGTTACAATTTCTAAAGCCAGTATGAACTATGAATTCTTTAGCAACTAAAGCCAAACTAAGAGGAAAGGGTATGTAATTGCAAAAGTGAGGAATGAGTCTGGAGCTGTCAGTAGGTTCTACGACTTTAAGGGGTAATTCTGTTTTTGTTTGGGGTTTCCCCCTCCTACAGACAAGGCAGGGATCCTCAGAATCAATCTGTTGTCTCCCAGCCGCCACCATCACCACCATCATCATCACCACCACCACCACAATCAACACCATCACCACACCTCTATCAATGCATTCAGGTGATGCTGAGAGGTAGAAGAGAGCAAAAAAGAATTGCGTGTCATTTGGGAAAAAACTGTAGAATTTATTCAAACCTGAGCTCGCCATGAGAGTCTCAATCACCATGTCTGACATGGCCCGGCTGCCCATGTGCTGATGGAGGATAGCGGCCTTCTCTATCTCCGTCTTGCCCCCGAGTGCCATCCTGGCCGAGGCCAGGGCCTTGTCTCGCATCTCCTCTTCAGACATCTCATCTGTGGGCGAATGGACAGAGAGAAAGCACTTCACTATGATTTTTATTATTATTTTTTCAGTCATCCAGATCCAGCTAGTTGTGAGAAGTCAAGGCTGGACATATATATACTGTAATAAACACAAAACCCAGGACAGTGAGCACTGTGTGAAGTCCCGTGATGTTCAACCTGCAAACTGCACAGTCACTCAGGAGAGACGAGGAGTCTGGAGGTGGAAAACACTGACAGGAAAGTTCTAGAGAAGTCTTGGTGAACATGTTAACTAGTTAACTAGTCAGTGGTCTACACTACTACACAACCCTCATTACATTACCTCACTACTCTCCCTTATACAGCTACTCACTACTTCTAACGATGAACAGCTGCTTTATTCCGGCTATTAAAGTGACAGCAGCTAGACTTTCAGCTTGGTAGCTTACCGGCACAGTACTGAAAACCTTGTGGCATGAGCGACTGGTCCGCGAGCTCCAGACGGATCACTACAAGTGATACGCTCATGTGTTAAACTGTCAGCTCGCGCGCGCTAAAGGCTACAGATTGATCTAGCACAAAGCAAAACAAAGCGCGAGCTACGTGACACATAAACACCACAGACATAAAGAAAACGTCACAATATTGCTCAACAACTAGATACAAACACTGAGTTTTTGTCATTTATATCTCAAATAAATTTACTTCAGTGTTCAGTCATTTTGTTTATTTATTTTACAGTTTCTGAATAAGAAAAGACAAGATAACTGAAGTTTAGGAATTAAGAAAATTATCCGTCATCCTTCACTTCCGGGTCAGATGATTTCACGTTTCAAAATAGAAGCTCTGATCAGTTAGATGACGTTACTTTTTCGGGGCCTTTTTCAAGGTATCACGGGAGTGAACGACTGTTTGAAAGACACACACACACGCGCGCCGGTAGTGAAAAATTAAAGGATTTTTTTCACATTTATCACGAAGACCTTAGACAAAAGTCTCATTACACATCCTAAAATCTGAATAAAATTAAGTTAAAATGTTTTTTCTTTGCAATGTATTTTTTTTTTTTTTTTTTTTTTACCACCCCAACACTTAATTTAGCCGAAAAATCTAAATAAAAATAAATAAAAGTTCCTGGGTCTCAGCAGGATATACAACAAAAACCAAAAGGAAAAAAAAATATCAAACCCGCTGATTGTTTTTCTCTCCTAAAAAGATATTTTACAGAAGACTATTAAATCTCTTACATTCAATAAACTGAATACAAACAGATTTATTAATCTATCATTTAGTATGACCATTTTCAATGTTATGTTATTCAGTTCAGCTGTGAAGTGCAGGTGCCGGGTAATTTACTGGTAATTTACTGGTAATTGTCATTTGTCATCATGTGCGCACAAGTACGAAGAAAATCATTGTTTCTGAAACTTTTGTAAATCCGAAAGAAATGTCTAGTTTTGGCTACTGTTGTAGAAAAATCTCTCCAACCTCCAAGTCAAAAAACACTGATAGACAAGGGGTTGTAGATGTCAAAAGAAATCAAACATTATTTAAGCAATAAAGTTGAGATGTCTGAATTCATGCAACATAACTTGGGTCTTTTATACTATTCTGAACAGTGTGCTCATCTAAGGTGGGGTTTTCATCACAATTAATTACTCCTGTCTATATGTTGCCTTGCGCAAGACCAGCCCATCAGTTTGTTTGTTTTTTAAAAAAAAACCCTTCGTAAGTTCACTCTGTACAAAATTCGCTCCTACCACCTTTTAATGGTTTCTCTCTCCTTAGTTACCCTGAGGCCCCAAAACCATAGTTACCCTGAGGCCCCCAAACCATAGTTACCCTGAGGCCCCAAAACCATAGTTACCCTGAGGCCCCCAAACCATAGTTACTCTGAGGCCCCCAAACCATAGTTACTCTGAGGCCCCCAAACCATAGTTACCCTGAGGCCCCCAAACCATAGTTACTCTGAGGCCTCCAAACCATAGTTACCCTGAGGCCCTCAAACCATAGTTACCCTGAGGCCCCCAAACCATAGTTACTCTGAGGCCCCCAAACCATAGTCACTCTGAGGCCTCCAAACCATAGTTACCCTGAGGCCCCCAAACCATAGTTACCCTGAGGCCCCCAAACCATAGTTACCCTGAGGCCCCAAAACCATAGTTACTCTGAGGCCCCAAAACCATAGTTACCCTGAGGCCCCAAAACCATAGTTACCCTGAGGCCCCAAAACCATAGTTACTCTGAGGCCCCAAAACCATACTTCCTTTAGGCCCAGAAACCCCATACCATAGAGGTATCTCTAACTTACACAAGTATGCACACAACATGTCTAGATGTTACTTTATTGCTTGAGTCCTTGTGTAGAGGAGCACAAGGCAACACAGGATTTTTCTAACTAAGTACATACTTATAGTAATATATAGAATATAGTGTAATTTGAATATACTCTATAGCTTTTAATTATGCTTCTTTAAATCAACTATATATATACTTCAATTATGCTTTTTTAATATACTCTGTACTGCGCGAACATTTACACACAACTTACTAAAAGATTGTCAGTATTTATCATGTTGTCATTATAAGATGAGAGAAAGAGTGGGGTGCTGAGTCAACAACAAAAATGTTCTTACTAGCATGGCAGTGTGAAGTGCTGCGTAGCTGAAAATAGATAGTTGTTTTGTTTAGTTCTGGTCAGCAATGCCATGTTTTTCTGTGTGTTTGATAGCAATGTAATCTGTTTACAATAGAAGTGGATTACATAGGCCTATTGTTTACAGTGTAGTCTGCTTCCACTGTAGAGAGAAACAAAGGTGATTTTTGTATATGTAGTGATAGTGTGATTTAGTTGCACATTTTTGGGAGTCACAGACAGGCACAATAGGGATGAGAAACATCGGAATATGAACTTGATTAGTAAAAAATTGAAAAAGTAGACTGTAATAGATGGAAAGACATTTTATTTTTGATTTTGCCCTGCGATGGGTTGGCACCCTGTTCAGGGTTCGCCTTGTGCCCCAAGTTCTCTGGCATAGGTTCCAGGTTCCCCACGACCTTGTGTAGGAGAAGCGGTATGGATAATGGATGGATGATATACCATGATTAGAGAATATGACGTTATAGCGTTAATGGTATAGACCTCTGTATAGATACTCACAAAAGTATAGACTTTCTCTTTTTTTTTAAACCTTATGATGATAAAATCATAGAAATCATTTCTACATTTCTACATGTTGCTAAACTACCGATGGGTAAGAGGTTTTATACCAGTTTCTCTACCCAAATGTGTTAATACATTTTAGCACTGCAATATAATTTAAAGGTTTAGTCAAATGGCAGACGTTACCCAACGTGAGCAGAATGTAAAAAAATACAGCCCTCCCTTTGGTTGTCTTCCAAAACTCTTAAAACACTGAATGCTGAAGAGAGGGTCACATTCTGAATTCTGCAGCGAAAATGATTGGCAGGTTGCAGACACTTCCTTGTCCTGATTTGCTGAAAATTGCTGGTCCACGTTACTGTAGCTAAATATAGAGATACTGTACCATGATATACCAAACCCATGATCTTGGATTGTACAATGATCATACGGTGAAGATTTGATGTTGAGATCTATATTCGCTTGCAACAGCAGCAGGTTGGATTTGTAATTTTGTAATTTAACACAACTATAGGGGCTGTCCTGGATCACAAACACTGGATAGCATATGAACACACATGCAATAGCATTCAAAAACATACACAGGCTTAATCATGCCACAGCATCACTAGTGTGACACTTTTTCTTTTTTTTTTTTTACACCCAGGGACTTTATTTGCATGTTTGGCTCACAGCATTTTTCCTGGAACACAAAGCCATAAGTAACAGATAAACCAGAGTGATGTATTAGTCTATCTGTTATAAGGTTCTCTCTCTCTCTCTCTCTCTCTCTCTCTCTCTCTCTCTCTCTCTCACTCACTCACACACACACACACACAAATCAAATCGTATATGTTCATGCTCACCTCCTTTCATAGCATCACACTTACACTCCAAATGTTGTACTGTTACTGTTGTACTTGTTGCTCCCCATATGCAAAGAAAAAGTATTTGCATATTTCTAACATGTAAATCATAACAATGACACTGGTTTATATGTTTGATATACAGTATATAGAGACATATATATAGAGACAAATATTTGCTATTTCATTGCCATGATATGACATACTGAATATTGCTTATATATTTTGGATTTTTTTTTTTTTAATCACCCAAAGAATCCCCACCCTTATATTTCCATGCTTGAGTAGATATTACGGGTGGGACTATTCTCAGCACAGCACAGACACTGGCATAGCAGTGGCATTTTAATGTGTGTTACACTGGTCCAATAAACAGCCAGAATATTATTGTACAAATGTAAATAATGAGCCTGATGTTTCAGCAGTCTCAAAAGATTATGTTCATGAAATGAACCTTAATATAGTTATTTTACAGTCAGTGGGTTTGTGGTTGCAAAACGTTTGAGACCCCACCACTATAATCTTTTATTAGTGTCAGTTTCTGATCACAGGACTGCTGTTGGCTGGGCTTGGTAGACTGCAAAAAAACAGAAGTGTTATTTCCTAGCACCGTCTATGCACTTGATACACACATACCAAAACCATACACAGCACACTCTTAAAAATAAAGGTTCTTCGATGGTTCTTTACAGCACCAAAGAACCTTCTCTTAATGTTGATAAGACTAAAGAGATGATTGTCGACTTCAGGAGAACCCAAGCAGACCACTCTGCACTGCACATCAATGGAAGAACTGTGGAGAGAGTCAAAAGCTTCTTGGTGTGCACATGACTGAGGACCTCTCCTGGACTCTAGAAGGCCCAGCAGTACATCCACTTCCTGCGGAGGCTGAAGAGAGCCAAAGTTCCCCCTCCCATCCTCACCTCCTTCTATAAAGGGATGATAGAGAGCATTCTGAACAGCTGTCTCACTGTGGGGTACGGAACTGCACAGCCTCCGACTGCAAGATACTACAGTGGATGATGAGAACAGCGGAAAAGATCATTGGGGTTTCTCTACTCACCATCGACACCTCATTCAACAACCGCTGCATCCTGCACCCCTCTCACAGTTTTCATGGACTATTCACCCTCCTGCCATCTGGCAGAAGGGACAGGAGCATCCGTGCCACCACCAGCAGACTCTGTAACAGTTTCTTCCCTGAGGCAGTCAGATTACACCCAGCTGCCTCCCAACACTCACCTGGGCTTGTCGAACACCTAACCCAGTAAGACTCAGTACTACTGCACACTGCACTTTACATACAGTAGCTGCATCAGTCACTTTATACTGTGGAACTTGTTTTTGCTGCTATACTTGTGCTGCTACATTACAAAATAGCGACAGTCCATGTTCTGTGTATCTATTGTCCTGTGTATTTGTTGTTTTGTTCTGTGTATTTATTGTTTTGCACTCATATCACTCTGTTGTGTATTTGCACTTTATGTAGTCATGCGTACTGTTCCATGTTACACCATGGTCCTGAAGAAACGCCAATTCGTTCCAATGTATACAAACTATAAAGAGGAATGACCATAAAGACCCACTTGACTTGACTTCTTCTTGTCAAGAACAATTTTTCATTGTATAGGGTCCTCGAGTTGAGCTATATGGTTCTGTGGAGATTAAAGAAGTTCTTTACGTTTCATTATAGGTTCTTCAAAGTAATGTATTAGTTCTTCAAGGTATCATCCCTTGATAGGTTAAAGTAAACCCTATAAGCTTCTTTGTGGGACTGGAAAAGGTTCTCCTGGCATCACTCTTAAGACCCTTACATTAGTTCCTGAAAGTAAGGGTTTTGTTTTTTTAAAGAACTTATGATAACTTCAGTTCAATTCAGTTTTATTTGTATAGCACTTTTAACAATGGACATTGTCCCAGAGCAGCTTTACAGAAATATATAAATTCAGGATATAGATTTTAAATGTAAGAATTTATCCCTAATTAGCAGGCCAGAGGTGACAGTGGTGAGGAAAAACTCTCTGAGACGATATGAGGAGGAAACCTTGACAGGAACCAGGCTCAAAAGGCTCAATATCTATAACTGGTTATGTATTATAAAATCCAGCAACAGGCACAATAATTCAAGTGGGAAGTGTCTGTAACTCCATAAAATATGAAATAAAGGGTTGCCATTTATAAAAAAAAAAATTTAAAAAAATTGTCGGTACAACCCCTCATCGTGTACTTTATCTTCTCGAGTTTAAAAAAAAAAACACCATGTCCTTTAGCCACTGAGAGATGGATGGATATTTAGCATATTTTCAGTGCAACAATAGGGAACGTCTTGCTATTACGGATGTGAAAGCGATTATATATTCTTGTACAGAGCTTAATGGAACTGAGGCATCAGGAATCCCAAATATAGCAATCAATGGGCAAGGTTTTAAGTCTACTCTGAGAATAGTGGACATGATGGTAAAGGAACCAGTCCAAAAACCATAGAGACCAGGGCAAAAGAAAATCATATGGCCAAGATGACGGGGAGAGCCATGGCATTTATCACACTTGTCCTCTACTTCTGGATATATTACAGAAAGTCTCGACTTAGACAAATGGACTCTATGTAAAACTTTGAATTGTATGAGTCCAAGATGAGCACAGGAAGTGGTAGACTGTATCCTACCTATAGCACGTTCCCAACACTCTTCACTTATTTGTACTCCTAACTCCATTTCCCATGCATTCTTAATTTTGGTACTTGACTCACTAC
This sequence comes from Ictalurus furcatus, assembly GCF_023375685.1. Taxonomy (NCBI): domain Eukaryota; kingdom Metazoa; phylum Chordata; class Actinopteri; order Siluriformes; family Ictaluridae; genus Ictalurus; species Ictalurus furcatus. The sequence continues at coordinate 7,011,343 of NC_071270.1, forward strand.
CTAACGTCAGAATAAAATCATAAATCTTAGAAATCATTCCTCTCTGATGTGGATTGTTTGAAAACAAGCTTTCCCAAGCCTGTTCAGGAGGCGCAGAGGGGAAATTAGAAAAACATCTGGAAACAAAACTTGAAAACTTGAAAATAACAGAACAGATGCGTCACAGGGAGGTCACAAGTAGATGACAGATTGTCAAAGCTATCAAAGACACCATCGGCATACAGATTTTTAAATTGTTTAATGCCCTTGTCATACCACACTGAAAATGTAGAGTCCAAACACGATGGAGGAATTAAGTGGTTTTTGCTTAAAGGACCCAAAGAGGATGCACCTACAAATTTAAAGCGCCGTCTAAATTGATACCAAATCTTAAGTGTGTTAAGGACAACTTGATTATCAGTATATAGAGAGAGTTTTGTAGGTAGAGAGGAATAAAGTAAAGCAGGTATAGAGGATTGACTGACTGACTAAATTGAAAAGGTAGATCTGACTGTTGGAGAGAAAATGCTGCAGTATTGACGGGAAAACAGTCGCTTTTCTCCAAATTTAATTTATAACCCGAGACAAAACTGAAGGTTTCCAGAACACCTAAGACAGCAGGCATAGAGGCAATAGGATCGGTTACAACTGGCACCCTGTCTGGGTGTACCCCGCCTCGTGCCCGATGCTCCCTGGGATAGGCTCCAGGTTCCCCGTGACCCTGAAAAGGAGTAAGCGGTAGAAGATGGATGGATGGATGGATCGGTTACACACAATAACAAATCATCAGCATGTATCGACAATTTGTATTCAACACCGTATCGGACTATTCCTTTAAACAAGTGGAAAGATCTTAGTACTATAGACAGAGGTTTGATAACGACAGCAAAAAGCAGAGAGGATAGCCTTGGTGACACCCTCGTCCGAGAGCAAAATAATCCGAATATCATTCGTGTGAACCCTGGCTTTAGGGGCTGAGTAAAGGAGGCGAATCCAAGAAATAAATTTAGAGGTCAATTTTTTTAATGAGGGTTTTGATAAACGCTAGTTGAAATAATTTAGGTACATAGCCAGTGCTAAAGGAAGAATTGGTTCTTTTTAGAGTGGGTTTCATTAGTTCTGAAATAATCTATTTAAAGAAACATGCAGGTGAGGGATCTAGTATATAAGTTGATGATTTTGATGAAAAACATTGGTTCCTTGACACATGGCACTGCTGTGAAGAACCATTACTGGGTTCTTTAAAGCACTAGTAAATAGATGGTTCTCTAAAGAGTAAAAGGTTCTTAATGCAGCTTAAAAGGGAGCGGTATGCTATGGCATCAGGCCGAAAAATAATAGTGACATGGTAGTGGCAGTGTTGTGGTGGTCTCTTTCCACTGATGGACGTACCGGGGGACTCACAAATAGCCTAAAGTGCATGAATGTGGTAGATTTACCTGATAAAATGGCCAACGCATGTATGTATTTTTCTCGCATGTGGGTCTGGGGATGTATTTGAACTGGCATGACTCATCTATTAGGGTGAAGGAAGCATCAAGGACTTAACATACCAATTTATTTCTGTTGATGTCTCTTAAATATTGTCCATTAAATCATGAAAATGGCATGCTGCAAAGTGATAAATGATTTGAAATATAATGCACACATGCAGTTCAAATATAAAGAAAATTATCTCTTAATGTGTTGTAATGTTCTAGGAAGAAACGTTTTCTAGTCGTTATCAGAGGAAGTACTGTAGCTGTGGTATGAGTGATGTGTCCATCACGAACGAGTCGACTCTTCTAGATGATCCGGCTCTTTTCTTGCTGTGTAATTGAATCCCACTTCTGAGTTCTCACATCTGAATGGGAATGCTGAAGTGTTTGTTTGGCTGTCAGGTAGTTTTTGTTTTTTTCAGGCAGTATGACAGGGAGACTCGGAGATTTATCAGGAAAAACTGCAAATGAAGTACAGACACAATGCTCACTATAACATTAAAGCAAGTTTACTGTGTTTGTCAGTGCACATTTGTAGTGCCAAATACAATCTGAAGTAATGCTATTTAGCTGACTACTTAGGTTGAGTATGATTTTCTTAACAATTTCATGAAAAGAATAATCACTGGTAAATGTTTTGTACTGTTTAGAAAGATGGAAAGTTTTGGAATTCCCATCACAACATGGTGCACTAGCTTACTCAACAGATGTGTTTGTTTCCACACTCGTGCTCACCTACTACTTTGACATTTTATTTAGTATGCGGATTTGGATGGAGCTTGTAGCAGGATAACTACTTTTACTACTATTGAGTACAGCAGCAGCACATACGCCATGCAGTTTTTGTGCTACTGTTCAGTGCATTAGAGCTGTGGTTGGATGTGGTGGTGAAGAGGAAGGGGGAGGGGCTTGGTGGAGAGATGAGCAAATAGGTGGAGTTCAGAGCAAGTGGTGAGTAGAGGTCAGGAACGAGATACCTCCTCCTCCTCCTCTTGTTCTTCTCCATGCTCTAGGCTTAAAGAAGACTTTAAGACATTACCAAACCTCTCCGTGGTGATCTGCTGAAGGTAAGGGAAGTGTGTTTGTGTGTGTGTGTGTGTGTGCGCGCGCGCGCCTGTACTGGTAGTTCTCGTGCAGTTGATTCTCTCACCGCTGCAGACGGTGGCCTCAATCGTCTCTTCTTCTCTTCTTCTTCTGTTAATCTTGTCACCATCTCTACTTCCCGTTTCGCACGGTTCATCTGTTAGCTTAGTCAGCGCTCTAATGTCCACATAGCACTAACAGGCGGCAGTTATAAAACAACAACAAAAAATACCCTTAAACAAACAAATAAAACCAAAACCAAACTGGTTAGCTGTTATGGACAGGTACACACCGCGGTGACTGTGTGCAGTTTGTAATACTCGGGAATAACTGCACACGATCGCGTTGGAACATGGACAGGATTTCCAGGAAGGAAACCAGCTTTATCTGCTCGGTTATAAAGGAGGGGATGTTGAACGCGTGAAACTGTGAAATGAACAAGAGCACTCGGAAGCGTACAAGCGCGAGCTCTTCAAATACACGCGCATTCCTGAAGTGTTGAGTGCGTGTGTGCGCGCGCGTGCCTGTGTATGTGTGTGCGTGTGTCCAGGACACTTATCGATGGAACACTATTCCAAAATGACGATCCCCACCTGGTGTCCTTCATCCATGAACCGGAATAACCGGCTTTACGTGGAAGGCGAATGATCAAATGAGTATGATTTGCATGCGCGAGCGTGCGCTCTCTCTCTCTCTCTCTCTCTCTCACACACACACACACACACACACGTACACGTGCCTGCCTCTACAAGTCTTCTGTTCTCTCAAGGAAAAAGCAGCAAACAGCCTCATTACGGAGAGAAAGAAGAGAAAGTTGGCAGTGATGAAGCGAGTTGCGCAGAAACACCCTGAAAACAAAACTTACTGACTCTGTGGCGGTTCTCCTCACAGCACTTGATACTAAAAGTCAGAAACTGACATCAAAATTAAGGTTTTATTGCCTTTAGTATGAATATTTTACCCTAAAGGTTTACCTACATTTATGGCATTTGGCAGACGCCCTTATCCAAAGCACATTACATTAATCTAATTTATACAGCTGAGCAGTTGAGGGTTAAGGGCCTCGCTCAAAGGCCCAGCAGTGGAAGCTCGGCAGTGCTGGGATTTGAACTCATGACCTTCTGAGCAGTTGTCCAACCAGTATCTTAACCACTAAGCTACCACTGCCCTATCTATAAGTTAGTGTACTCCAAAACAATGACAAACTGCACATGTAGAAATTATGTGCATTCAAAATGTGCAGTTTCTCTCTGCCACAAATATGGATCAAGAATTTTGATGACATCATTCTGCATGTCAGCTTCTCATAAGATTTTCTGTCCAATCAGATGCTCTTTAGAATCTGGTGTCCCGCCCCAACATTATAAAAATCTATGGTACAAACTGTTAAGTATGGCTTAGCCTGGGCTGTGAGGGTAAGCTTAACACGATTGGCTACTTAAAAGGGGGCAGAGCCACTCGTTATGTCCCGCCTTGACTTCCTGTTTCAGTAGAGACTTCCTGTTTCAGTGGAAACTTCCCGGGGACTTCAATGACTTTCGCATTCCTATTACTTATTTAAAAAAATACGTTCACTCTGCATTTATTTTTTGCTGCTTCAGATGAACCCTTTTTAAAATGGGGTGGGGAAAGATGATTGGGGTGTAGTCAAAAGGATACACATTTTACCGCCGACTCGAGCCTATCCAGGTTTCTTAAAATGCATTCCAACATCAGTTAATGAAAATAAATGCTACCTTTTTGTTTTCACAGATGGGGGAGCAAAACGTTTCTGTCATGCTTTCAGAGGATGAACTGGAGAAGACGAAGGAAAACAGGACAACACCGTTCTCCCAGTTCTCCGCAACTGTACGAGCCGTGGTGCGAATTCGCCAGAAGTACCAAGCAATGAAACGGCGCCGCATGGAGCGGGTAGCGTCAGCGTCCCAGCACAGTGCGCATTTAACAGTTCCGTGTGGTGATCAGCGCTCCACCAGCCCCAAGATCTTTACATTTGATGTAATCGATGGTAACAGTCCTGTCAATCTAGGCAAGAAAAGGAGAAAGAAAAAGGCACGTGTCTTGTTCCCCAATAGCAGCCGCCGAGTCTTGCCCACCAAGGAGCAGAGCCGGGCTAAGAGCTGCCTGGTCTTGTTATGCGTTGTGGTTTTCTTGCAGGTTTACAACGCCATTGAAAACCTGGATGACCATGTGCTCAAATACGATCTGGAGGGACTTGAGAAAACCCTTAAAAGAGAGGTTTTTGGACAGCAGGAAGTTACTGATGGCCTGTTGGGCCATTTAAAAGATTACTTGTCCACATATGTTCACAGTAAACCTTTGGTTATTTCTCTTCTTGGGCCCAGTGGTGTAGGAAAGAGCCACATAGGAAGGCTATTGGCTCAGCACTTCCGTTCTCTGGTGGGTGAGCAGCTGGTCATGCAGTACTTCGTGCTCCACCACTGTCCCACAGAAGGAGACATCCCACTCTGTACCAAAACTCTGACCTCCCAAGTCTCTGAGATGGTCACTCAGGCTGAAGAAGAGGAGAAGATCCCCCTGTTCATCTTTGATGAGATGGAGCATATGCCTACTGAGCTGCTGGAAACTGTGCATGGTCTCATCGCAAAAAAAGAGAATAACGAATATTTGAATGCCATCTACATCCTCATCAGCAACCTGGAGCAGGAAGAGATCACAAAGTTCGTGCTGCAGAACTCCACCAGTATCACCATTTCAGGCCGAGGGCACGTTAGCAAGGAGTTGAACGCTTTGCTGCTTAGTAATCTCAAAAAGCACCACTCGCTTTGGCTGGAGGCAGAGTTGCTGCCTCTCACACTTCTGGAAAAAAGCCACGTGATGCAATGTTTTATTGATGAAATGTCCCGGGAAGGATTTTACCCAGAGCGCTCTCATGTAGAAAGACTAGCAGACGAGCTGGGTTACTATTCTGTGGGTGAACGAGAGTTTTCACGCACTGGATGTAAGCAAGTGGTGGCAAAAGTGAATCTTCTGTGAAACCAAAGGCTGTGAACACTGAGGTCATGCAGAAGTCAGTACTGTTAGTAGAAGAATATTGGAGGAATACACTGATGCGTCAAGATCAGTACTAGTCTGTGATGGCTGGAAAAGACTGGCATGGTTTCTTTGTTATTTTTATAGCTCTAAAGAGGAATGTTATGAATGTTGTATTTTAAAGAAAGTTGCTGATTTTTTTAATGCTATCCCCCCGCCGAATATATTTGTTAAATACAAAGTGTCGCCAACAACTTCTCTCTCACGCATACACACAGACACACACACAGACACACACAGTGCAGAAGGATTCCTGTCTACTTTGTTTTGCAGTTGACTGTTACTGGTAAACTTCTGTAGGCTGGAACATGTCAACAAATGGTGAATTCCCCCAAGAGGAACTAGGGTGTTGGAGCTGAGAGACCTTTTCAGGAAAAAAAAACTTTGAATGGAACATTTCAGGACAGACCTACAAAGCCAAAGGTTTCAGTGATATGCTTAAAACAGATAGGAGTATAACAAAACAAGGTTGAGGTGAAAGTACTAAAACCTGACCATTTGTGGGGGGAAATGTCTTGGGATCACTGTTAAACCCCTGTGAATAAGCTGTCTTGCTGTCAGAGTCCTCCATTTTAGATCAGGAGAAGCATTGGCATAATCATGTAATAGATTTCCTGAAGTTATTTGTTTTTTTGGAAGACGTTGCTACAGCTCTGGGGTCAGGATCACACACACACACACACACACACACACACACCACTGTAAAAGCATACATCAAACCAGAGGTTTACAATATAGATAATTCAGTAGGAACTATGAATGACTCTGTATGAAGGACTGAATGAACGTTATTATACCATAATTGTAAAACACATAAGTAAAACTACAACTCTAAATAGTTATCCTGTGTCATTTCTACAATGTTTTTTCTTTTTAGTGATCTGTAGCTAGAAAATTTGAAGTAAAATGTCTGAATACAATCAGGTCTGATTAATAATAATAATAATAATGATAGTACAACACATTGAATATGTTCAACTCAAAGTAAATGACATTTATTGCTCCCATTAACACCAGTTTTCAGTTCAAGTTTATTGCAGGATGTTGAAGGATTTTTTTTGACATGTTCTCTCACTACTCATGTTTAAACGTCTGTGTACCAACTATAAGCCATTAAACTGCAACCTATTAACATGCCTACTTTTCATACTGAAATCCTGCAGAAGAGAGCAGCTAATGCTTCACTTATATTACATTAAGCAAAGTTATCTTCAGTAATCAAACACCAAAAAAAGTTCTTCAATGAAGCATATACCAACTTCAACTGCCGTTAAATGCTATGAAACCTGGTTGTAGTGTTTTTTTTTTCTTTTTTAATAACAATTACTTGTAACAAGATATTTTCAGACCTCAGAACATTCCTATTCATTCATTGGTGGACCATTTATTTAGCAGATGGAAACATTTAGCATTCAAGTGTTGACTGAGTCACTCAAATCAGCACCAATTATCACGTCTTTATTTTTCAATCAAGTGACGTGGTGGGGTAATGCTTGTGGACAAAGAACAACGGAACATGTAGGATAAATACCACTATGGTGGGCATTTATGCTTCAAGTTCAAAGCCCAGTCCAACTTTGTGTCCTCCAGTGTTGAAATTCTTGCCATCGATGAGCGCAGAGAGTGTCACCTTCACACCTAAACACAACAAGGAGGGTGGGGTTTTGTAGTTTAAGAAACAGCTGAAAACCTCATGTGTAAAAGATTATAAATGCAATGATTACCTGGTCGCAGACACTGAGTGTAACCAACTCCAATCAGACTGGCATTGTTCACCTTGGCCTGTGAGGGCAAAATTAGAGACAAACTATCAGGAGCTTTATATTTTTTTCCTCACTTTAATCATTGTGAAGTTGTCCATTGTGAAGTCTCCTCGACTTCCATGCTAATAGCACGGTCCTCAATCAAAGAAATCGTGCCTGACATCTCGTAGCTTGCCAATGAGTTGGTTGGCGACCGCGTCCAACACTTGCTCTGGAACTCTGAATCCAACCTTGAGAAGAAGCTCTCACTCTTATTTTTAGGAGCGAACAGCGAAACCTTACCATGTTTGAGATTACTGAATATTTCTCCTAGCAATATCCCTGTAACATCAGTACAGCAAACAACCATGTCAATAACAAAAATACAGCACCAACCAACAAATTTGCACCAGAGTCACTAGAAAAAAATCACAAATATTTAAATCGAATAAATTGTGTTTTGGGATGGAGTTTCCTTTTAAATGCTGTAAATTAAATATTTTTTTGGTTGATAAACTACATACAGCCTAAGCTATAATTTCATACTGTGACATCCGACCTTTGCACTGCCTCGTTTTCAAAGAGATACAGGACTTTATAGATCTTAGGATTTATTCACGTGTCTTGGTCTCCGATTAGTCATTAGTGGCATCATGAGTTCATGTATTGATCACTCACAGACAAAGAAGCATCACTGTCCAGCTGGTATTTGGCAGCGATGCCAAAGCGTGTGTTGTTGCTGCCAGCAGTCCAGGCCAGAGTGACCGCAGTCTCCAGCTGGTCATTCACCTTCTGGTAGACAGAGCCTCCGAACTCGGTTCCATCATTTCTGAACCAGAGAAAGTCATATTTAGGAATCATTGTAGACAGCAATAAAATATCAACAGCAATAGAAAGAAAGAGGGCTAAGAATTAGAGACAGTTTGCTTTAGAGGTCGACTGATTGATTGGTTTTGCAGAACTACAGGTTATAGGCAAAAATCCACAGCGGTAGTTTTTCCAGGTTGAGTTTGTTGCGGAGCGGCTGAGAAGGGTCCGCCGTCATTATACAGCACGAGAGCGGCCTCTAGAGGCGAAATTTTTAAAAAAAGACCATTGATTAATTTTGTTGTTATTTGAAATGTTTTTTTTTTCATTCATTTTGGATGTCTCTATTTTTATTAGTTATTTGGAGTGTTACTTTTTGGTTCAGTTTGGATGTATACCTTTCATTTACTTTAATAATTCTTAACAATTAATATATATTAATATTTATATAAAACGTACAGTACGTTTTCATGGTACAGTCAATATTGTTTATTTCTGTAATAAAGTTCAGCAATATTTTAATTTGAATGTTATGTTTTCATTCAGTATGAATTTTAAAAGCTATCGGTTGATTAATCGTTATGGGCAGGTAGCTCCCAACTTAGTCATCAGTAAAATCCACTATCGGTCGACCTCTACTTTGCATGATGTCATTAGCTTTCACTAAATATCATCCATGTTAACTTTTAATGATTTGATGCTGGTATTACATTTTTATCCAGCCCCTGAAACTCACACATTGGTGTGAAGCTGGAAATCGCCAGCCTTGTAGCCAAGAGCAAAATTGTTCTGCACCAGTTTGGACTTGGCTGTGTCAAATGCCATTTGGTAACCAGCCAACCAGCCCGCGTAGCCCAAAACAGCCGCTGAATGCACGACTGGGCCCTCGAAGTCAACATCGCAGGACAGGTTGATATAGTCCCGCTTGTAGCCAGTCTTCAGCTTGCCACTCTTCTTGCTGTGGTAAAAGTAAGAGAATATATTAGTGAGTGCATGGTCAGTTAGCTTCTTGATGAAGTTCTTTTCTATTGTCACACTACATGTGATATAGTTAAAGTAACAGATAAACAGTTTACAAAACTACATTAAATAATACCAATCCAGCCTACTGTTGTCTCAACAGCAGAACTTTTCTTCATTCTACCAATAAACAGGGCTCCTAAATGGTGTAGCAGCCATAAGTGTTCTTGCAAGCACTGGGAGAGTAAAAGTTTGAATACTGAAGGTACTACAGTCATCACTGCTCTCTAGCTAAGAAAGGAAATGTTTACCTCAGCCCCTGTCAACGTGATGCTAATTAATGCCATTCATCGGTTATGCATTTTATGTATTTATAAAAAATTTTTTAAAAATTATATTTTTTAAAGGAGAAAAAAAAGACAGCAGTTAGCCTCTCCTACAAGAACACTGGCAGCACTGTAGTGGTGACTCAGCTAGCAGGTGAATACTGGCTACAAATGAAAACAAACCATTTAGTTCCATTTGAAAATGTAGCAACAACACCAGTGTAGTGTTGGTACACTGGTGTTGTTGCTACATTTTCAACAAGGCCAGTACGTACTTCACAGTACTATCTAAAAACGTCTTGTCCCATGAAAACCACTCACCCTGTGTTTGGAACAAAGGACGTGTCAAGAGCCACCTTCAAGCCCTTGGCCAGCTGCTCAAAAGAGAGAAATCATTTTACACCAATGATGCTATTAGTAATAATACGTGATAAAGTAAATGAATGGGGAATTTTCCAGAGGCTTTTCACACCTGGTCCTCCACTGAAAGTTCAGTAGCGAGAGTATTGTCCGTGTTCCATTTCTGATTGAGACCCAGGCCCAGCTCCTTCAGCTTGTACTTGGTCTCCAAACTCCCACCAGCCTTGCCAGAGTCAATATTAGTAGATCCAGATGTGTTGAATTCCTGATGTGTGGCGAATACAAGAGAGGATTTAAGGACTAAACCAAATAAACCACACCTACAGAGGAATTACAGTATTCCAGCAAAGTCAAGCTATAAAATAACTATTAATAAACAATCTCAGCCTACCAGTATCAAGTTCATTTTATACCAAACGTATGAAAATATTAAGCATCTAAAAATGGATGTACAAATACAAATAATAGCGATTAATCAACATTTAATGTAAGAAAAGTCTCCTTGTTACTTTTTCCTCATACAAAATTCTCTTTTTTCCCCCCTTGTAACCATTTAGACATGCTCATTCTTTATTGTTTTCAACTTTTTATAATAACAATAATAATAAAGTCATCAAAACTCTGGAGTAACACAAATGGAACTACTGGAATTACGCTGTGATAAAAAATCCAAAATAAATTTAAAATAACTGAATATTTGAGCATCTTCAAAGTAGACCCCCTTTTTACCTAGAATTTCCAGAAATGTATCCTCAGCATTTTCTCGACTGATTTCTTGAGGAATTTCCCTGAGATGATTTTAAACAGTATTAAAGGAGTTCCCACCTACGCTGGACTCTTAATGGCTGCTTTTCTGAATATTTCACTCCGAGTCGTCCGTTTAAAAAAATATTTTTGTAAATAAAATGTGAGTTTTCTAATGACAGAAATGAACATGTCAGCACGATTATATTTTTGTCTACAACACCGATTTCAAACATTTAATCATACACCTTCAGATAAGAAGGTTTTTAAGATCACGAGAAACATTTCAGTCGAGTGTCTCCAAACTTTCGACCGGTAGTGTAGTAATACTGTAGCAATGTGTCTCAAAAGACCAAAAAAAAAGAAGTTACAGGAAACGGGCAGTAACAGGAAATCCGGTTCTGTGTAAAAAGAAAAAACAAAAAGTGGAGAGCAAGGAAAAACATCTCATTAACTCACAACTCCATTCTGCGACTTGGTCTTGAGGTCCAACTTTACGATTCCGAAGCCTACAAACAAAGCATGAGACAAGACGGGGCTAGAAACGCTGCTTCTTAAAATACAGGAAATCATCGAAAAGATTTATTCTTTTATTAAACCCATAATACATGTAGTAACTTACCGTAGCCTTTGCTAAAGATATCCTTCGCCGCTTTTCCCAGGTCAGAGTAGTTAGGAGGAACAGACATTGTACCTAATAATGTAAAAGGTTTCAATCAGGGACAACAAGGAGTACAGGAGTGTCTAAAGCCGGGTACACACTGTGCGTGTCAGACTGTATGAACATGATCCCCACTGTAAGCCATGTCACACTGTAGGGTCTCAGCTGTCATTAATGTCACGACAGTCAAGACTCGAAAAACGGACGCACACAAGAAGACTCGTACGGAGGAGGAGAAGCCACAATACAGGACTGTGCCTCAAATCTTCTGACACTGCCAGACTTTAATCAGAGGGAAGATTTGATCAGAGCGGCCGTTAATCAGCTGTCGGGGAACACGTCAAACTAGCGATCAAAGACTACAGAGTTTGGCCTAGGATTATAGGAGTCTTTTAGTGTTCTCAAAATTGGTCTCAGATGACCAAATCGTGGCCAAAATCTTACAGTGTGAACCCGGATTAACTCTGGTTCTGAAGCCTAGATGCTTTACAGTACATCTATCTATCTAATCTGAATATCAATAAAAATGTTTTTGTATAACATCTTTTTTGTTTGTTTTAAACTGTCGTAGATCAGCAATGCTTAATGTAATGCTGCTTAGGCAATCTTGTGCAACGCTGATGTAATCCCAAGGGCTACGATACTGATAATTTGACAATATTGACGCGTGTGATGCTAACGCTGTGATGTTTGATGACACAACACAGATCACGAACACGAGTCGGGTCAAAGCACGCCGAGATACATCTTGATATCGGACGTCATTTGGTATTAGAAGCTCGCATGGAGTCAAACATTTCCCTAAGAGGATGGAAATTAAACACTACCTGATTACTTCATTACCGTACCAAGTTACTTATTTAATTCAGTACTTTTTTCTGTGTAGCTGCAGATTGAAAAGAAAGAAAGAAACAAACATCCATCCATCCATCCTCTTGATAATCTTGCTAACCTTGAACTCGAGTCACGTGGTTTCTGCTGCCAAGAGTAACAGCACCATCAGAAAGACTTCAAGGACAAACCCCCCCTGTGACAGGCCTTTTACACACTACACTAAACCTGGGCCACAATTACACACCAAACACATCATCCTCATTTAAAGCAACACGTTATAACGACAAGGGCTAAACAAATGCACTTTATTACATACAAACGACGTGTAATCTCCAAACAGGAACAGAGATCTCTAAACACAAGTCAGTTTTGTTTCTCCTTACATAGCAAAAAAAAAGAAAAAAGAAGAAAAGATCAAATTACATTCAAACTCAATAATAATAATAATAATAATAATAATAATAATGCTCAACTGGAGGACGGTTTTTGCTATTTTTCTACTATTTCTATATAAACTATTTATATATAGTTTTTGAAAGCAACCATTAACGTTAATTAATTGGTGCAGAAAAGATGCTACAGGAATAGCAAGGTTACATAAATCACTTAAGACTTGATTACAAAAAAAGGCCGCAGCATTACTAATAAAGCTCTCTTGAGTTCATGATCTGTAAATCTAACAAATATGACATTTTTATCAATTCAATACATGACAGAAATGACATGCTAAGTCCTTTTAGCATACCGCCCTGATCATATCTAGACTCGAGTAACCTCTAGCGTTTCTGACAAAAATGGCGTATTTGAGGTGCCTGACGCAACACATACGCTCAAGTCTTTTTTCTCTCTCTCTCCTTTATTTCAAACACAATAAGATAAATTTCATACCGACACTGTAACAAAAGCTTGAACCCACAAAAGCTTTTGTCCTTCTGACGCAAGCCGCTAGCTCTTCAGTGTGTGTCTGTGGTAGATACGCTAGCTTTTACACAACGGATCCAACAAAGCCACAACGGAGACCGCACACTTCCGTACTAAACAGTACACCAAGCAGTGAGCTACCGCACCAAACACCCGCAGCTGCGCACTACTCTGGCATACTACTTAGTACGGTAGTATACGTTTCCAGACACAGCCAGAAGGGGGCGCTGATGGTCTAAAGAGAAAGTGATGTGAAGATGGACAATTTACACACCAAGATTCAAAGTAAAAGTGTTTCAGACCGTATAAAATCACGTTACCTTACATTGTAAGGCTTAAATCAATTAATCTAAATGGTGATAATGTGACAGATAAATGAAAGATAATATGAAAGATTAAAAAATAAATAAATAAATCATTATATCTATTATGATCATCATTGCACCTTTTCACCTGACCTCTAGGGGGCATCATCAGCTGCAGCTAACAGTGTAACTGCAATCAAGGAAACGGTCATTTTGTGTTCATAATGACTGCATGTTTAAAGTATTTTATAACTTTATTATTAACTTTATTGAAAAAGCATACACACACACACACACACACACACACACACACACACGGTCAAAAGTTTTATAACCTCAATTTTTCCAGTTTTTATTGAAATTTACTCTGAAATTAAAGCATAGGACAAATGAACAATTGGAGTTAAAAAAGAAATCATTGAATCGTTTTGTTTAACAAAATTTCATAAAAATTTTTTGACACACTCATGGCATTCTTTCTACAATGGAAATCAAATATTGTTCGGAAATATTCTTCAATTCATGGAATAATTTGAAGAATATTTGAAGCCTACCATCTTGTTCTTTTCTTCTAAGGTAGTTCTGACATAGCCTGGAAGTATGTTTTGGGTCATTACCTTGCTGTAGGATGAACCCCTGACCAACTAGGCATATACAAAATATATCAGATTTGGTTCAGGGTGCCACTCAGTCTGTGCAAATCACAGACTCTGGATCCAGCAAAAGAGGCCCCGACCAACACACTTCCTCCTCCGTGTTTGACAGTTGGTGTTACACATAGAGGAACCATCCTTTCACCTACTCGACGGTGTACAAAAACCCTGCACGATGAACCATATATTTCAAATTTTGATTCATCGGTCCATAAGACCTTCTTCCAGTCTTCTGTAATCCACTGGCAGTGCTTCCTTTCCAACAAGCCTCTTTTTCATTTTGCCATCTCAGCAATGGCTTCTTACTGCCACTCGACCTGTCAAACATGCAGCTCGAAGTCTTCTCTTCACAGTTGAAACTGAAACTTGCTTACTTCGACCAGTGTTATGCTGTGCTTGAAGCTGTTGTCCTGTGAACAACCTATCACACAAGCTTTTGACTCTCAGAAACTTGTCTTCTGATTCTGTTGTGGCTTTGGGTCTGCCTCTTCCTGTCAGAGTTTCCTCCAGTTTCCAAGTGCTTTTTGATGGTGTAGAAAACTGTACTTACTGACACCTTGGCTTTCTTTGCAATTTCGCTAAAGGAAAGACCTAGACTTTTAAGGGTTATAATGGTCAATCTGTCTTCCTTTGTTAATTGCATTTTTCTCGCCATTATGAGAGCAATATACTATTTCCTACAGTACAGTACTGTCCAAATAATGCTTAAGAGGGTGTAGTAACACAGTCTGTTCCAACACTGCTTTTATACAGACAGAGTTTGTAAGTGATCAACAAAAGTTTGGACACCTGTAGGAATTGTTAGCATCAACTCTCAAGGTTTCATTTATTTCCATTGCTGCAGAACAGCTGGAAGTTGTTAACCAATTACTTGTTCCCTGAAAAAGGCCTTTTTGTATAACTTTGAAATGTACATTATTTTTCAGTTTTTGGTAACCTAAACTTTTTTTAACCTCTGGCAGTTTAACGCTTACCTTTGTACCATTATTATTATTCACTGGACTTAAACTGCTTAAAGTTAAATAAAAACTGATATATATATATATATATATATATATATATATATATATATATATATATATATATATATATATATATGAAGCAACATCCACATGAATACCAGGACCCAAGGTTTCCCAGCAGAACATCACACTTCCTCCACTGGCTTGCCTTCTTCCCATAGTGCACCCACTTCCCCAGCTAAGGGGCACACTCCACCGTCTACATGATGTAAAAGAAAACGTGATTCATCAGACCAGGTCACCGTCTTTCATTGCTCCATGGTCCAGCACTGATGATCACGTGCCCATCATAGGTGCTTTCAGCAGTAGACAGGGGTCAGCATGGGCACTCTGACCAGTCTGTGGCTACGCAGCACCATATGCAGCAAACTAAGATGCAATGTGTGGTTTAACACCTTCCTATCATAGCCAGCATGAACTTTTTCAGCAATCTGTGCTACAGTAGCTCTTCTGTAAGATCAGACCAGACGGACTAGCCTTCACTTCCCACACTCATCAATGAGCCACTGATGCCCATGACCCTGTTGCCGGTTCACCGGTTGTTCTTTGCCTTCACCTTCTCTGGATCACTTTTGGTAAGTACTAACCACTGCATACCAAGAAAACCCCACAAGTCCTGCGGTTTTCAAGATGCTCTGGCCCAGTCGTCTAGCCATCACAATTTAGCCCTTGTCAAAGACACGCAGATCCTTACACTTGCCCATTTTTCCTGCTTCCAACAATGTTGAGACCACGTGGAAAACCTGGGATTTTTTTCCCCTTTAAAATTGCAACTAAACAGATGCTTTTAGGATTAAAAAAATATAATTTAGGATATATAATATTTAGAAATATTTAAAACAGAAAAACGGTGGCAGATTCTCCAATATGCTCAGTAATAATTACCAGCTAATTTCCTCATAAAACTATATAAAAGTTGACCTCAGACTACTTTTTTTTTTTTTTTAAAAACAAAAACAAAAACAAAAACAAAGGATTGTCATATTGGATATAGACGTTAAATTTTTTTTGAGTTCATTACTATTTACTCCTCTTTATAGTATTTTTTATTATGTAAAAACATATAATTTCATTATTTTTGAAGGCATCTTTGCTTTAAAGCATTTCTTTACATGTGCCTAATACTGTATATCGCTTGCTGATGTATGTTATCTATAACATCTATAAGACAATGTTTTTTAAACCTGTCTCCATCTTATGTTTCCTACTGGGGCCACTAGAAGCAGAGAGAAGGGCCATAATTAAAGGGCGGTGTCACTATAGACATTTTTAAGGTGTTTTTTTTTAAAAGGTGCATTTCTAGAAATGACCAAAGCACACGATCAAAACTATCCCGTTCCACCTTAAAGCGGCTTGTTTGCGAACTATATGGCGCTACGTACGTAACAGCGAACGCCCCGCCCACAGGGCTGATGTTCGGTGTTTCGCCCGACGCTGACAGCAACCAGGAAACTTTGAGCTGTCAAAAAAAAGCAGTACAGCTCTGGATAGACTATACATATAGGAATTAGCCCTGGATAAAATATAAAGTTAAGGTAGCGAGAACACGCGGTGCCATTACTATAAAATACTACAGCATGTCAGGAGAGGCGAAATTCGTGAGTCCCTTCCCCAGACCCCGGTGTCTGTCTGCAGCTGCGCCCGCTGGAAAAGCAAAACTAACTCACCCGGGTAAAGCCATTTTAGCAGGTAAGCTGATTCTTCAAACACACACACACACACACACACACACACACACACACACACACACACACACACAAACAAACACACACACACAAAACAACAACAAAAAAAACAACAAAAAAACATCTTTCACAGTATACTCGACTGAATCAGATAGGGAGCTCACATGTTGTAGTGTTTCAGCCATTGCACTGGGTTCATAGCTGTAAGAGTAACACAACTGGTGCTTTCAACAGGACCGTGTCACATAAACACCAGCACACTGCAGGCAAGTATCTGCTGTGATCTGGCATGTACATGTTACACAGTGTGTGGAGATCTCTTAATGCTTGATATTCTTGTTTTTGTTTTGTTGTTTGAAGCTGTTGGTCTTTACAAGTGTGCTCTGCCTGTATGATCCCCAGCAGTCAAGTGTTTTTGCTTGCAGACAAAATGTTATGTCTCTGTTTATGCAGCACGAGAAATATGCCATGCATTTGATCTGGTGCTTTTTAAAATAAATTAAAAAAAAAAAATTAAATTCCTTTTAGTCAAAGATTTGATAACGGCTCTGCTGATACCTACACCTGCGTTAGGTGTGGAACAGGAAGGAACATACTACAGTATGATCACTGGTTTTTAATACAGCATGGTATCTGCATGAGTTTGACACACAACTGCAGTATTTCCTAAGCAAACAAGTCCTTAATGGTTCGTTAAACGGTTTAATGGTTCCAGTACATTTGTTCTTCATTCTTGACACACCACACCTGGATAATGAGAAAATCTCACAAAACTGAGTCTATCCAGTTGTATTTGGTTTTATTTTGTACAGTGCTTTTAACAAAAGACACTACCACAAAGCAGTTTTACAGAAACCAAGATGTTGATTGTTGATTTAGACTCCTAATGAGCCACCCAGAGGTGACCGACGACATGAGGGGATTAAAACCTTGCAATGAACCCGACTCGACAGGGAATACATCTTCTGTGTGATGCTGGAGAATGAGGTTAGAAATCATGACCGTGCACAGGTTTAGAAGAGTAAAGACAAACGTGTGTGTGTATGTATGATGAAAGGATATTCAGTTTGAGCACATTGCGAATAAAAGTCCTGGCATGAGCACAGGACAGACTTAACCCTCCTATTCTGTTGGAAATTTTAATTTTACATCCATTATGTTGTGGGTCAGAATGTCTTCCATGGTTTAAATAGACACAAAAACAGCAAAGAACAGCTTAAAACAGTAAACCTTTTATTACGGCTTGTCCGAGACAAGCCATAAGAAGAACTATTTCCATGTAAATTCATAACCCTAAAATGAGGAAAGTCAAAAAAATTCAATGAGAAAAAAGAAATTCACCAGTATTTCAGACATCTCAAATGTTCAAATGTGGAAATGGGTCAAATTGACCCATAACATGATAGGAGGGTTAATGATTACAGCAGCCATTCTAAAGTACAAGCGTACAAAAAATAATCTTTTATACCTTTTATATCACAATTTTAACGATATAATTATTTCAGATTTCCATTTGAACATATACCCCTATTACGTTTATTGTCACTTTTTTGATCTAATAGATCCAAGAGGTCAGAAATCTGTTGACTGGGTATTCATTGGGTTTGCGTTTTAAATAGTCATAATGCTATTCCAGTATTTGTCTCTTGTTCTAATATAAAACCCCTTCTTGGAGCTCTAGTTGTCCCTCATTTCTTTGTCAAAAGGACCGAATGAGCAATACCTGATCAGCAATACGTGGTTGACCCTGAGCTGTTTGACCTTTTCCTCTTTAGTAGTCCATTTAAGAGATGGAATTTTATACGATCATGCAGACTTTGCTAATTGGATGAAGTGCATGCAGTGTAGTGAGTCACCTTCCTTGTCTTAAAAATACAATGTTCATGTCAGTAAATTTAATGCTCCAATAATGTCAATGTTTTATGAGCATCTAATAATAACTATTTAAATTCTTTAACTCTGAGACTGACATTACGACCTTTTTTGAGGTACGACTTCCTTCCTTTATTTTTGCATAATTTGCATAATCAGTCTATTTTTAGACCATCTTTAGCACATGTTTATTCAGTTAAACAAATACGTCACGTCTATAGATCTAAGGCTATGAGGAAATGTCATGCAGATTAAGGCACACCAGATCATCCCAGAAATAGAAACGTTTCTTAGTTGTATTTAATTGTGATGCACATCGACGTTGGCATGTGATTGTTCAGCATTTTTGTGCTTCAGTGAACGAGCCAGTGACTCAGCATTTCCAAAGACACATCACACTTTTCTGGCTAGGCAACTGCATGCACAGTTGGAACAAGCCCAAAAGGTTGGTTTGTACTATTGTCAGGCTGGCCTTTCCTATTCATATCGATGTGAAATGTGTACATTGTGTAAACAGATGTGCATCACTGTCTTCTTTAAGAGCTTAAAGTTGGACTTTACTTTGTAGTTTCCCTACTTTGATGCGTGTTGTAACTTTAACTTGCTAATAACCTTTGCACTCACGCTGATAGTCATATAGTCAGCACAGTTGTAGAGTGAATGTCAGATATGATTGGTGATCCTCTCAGCCAGCCCAGCATCTGATTTAAGTTCATACTCACCCTGAGGTTTAATTAAACTAGCTACAGTGAGCATTATCATTTGAGTGAAAAGCTTTAGAAAACAACCAGAAGCTGCTGCTGATAAGATCAGATGATCATGATCGTTCTTTCCACTCATACACTGCCCCCCTCCCATACTAAATAAACCTGCATGACAAGTTGAAAATAAACTTCTTCACTCCCTTTTAATTCAGTAAATTCCTGTTAAACAGGTACACTGGTTCCTGGAGAACTGGGATTTTTTTTTTAAACAGAACTTTGTTGGGTTCAATACATGGTAGTTTGGTCTCAGCGTCGATTGTAGCACTAATTACGAAACATTTTGTGGGGGAACGTGAAATAATGCCAGGTCACACGAGACATATTGCCTAGGCATGTGTCACTATTCAGTTTGTATATTAAGACATTGTATATTAAGAGTTCGGTTTGCTCCTGCGGGTTCAAAAAACATTGTAGGAATTATAGGAGTGCCTTTCCTGCTTAGGATATGCACAGTGCTGCATATAATAAGACACCTTAAAAAGAAGCCTGTGTTTATACAGCCTTCTGAACGGAAAATCAAGGGTAGTTACAGTATAATTAGACTGTAGATTTTATATGGAGCAATAGACAAAAGGAAGTGGCAGTTATGAAGGTGGAAACCTCTTCTTAGTGAGAGTAGCTGGGAGGAAATTTACAGAAAGGTCAAACATATTCAAATAAAATTGTAGCTTTCATACTACATATAAATTTCAAATTTCATACGCTCATGGGGATGTGTAGAAAAAGTCTCTTATATCAGGATAAACCTTGAAGAGCACACTGGGATTGACTCTTGTCTGGCTGCAGTTAGCAGGTGATCACCAAAACGGGATGATTATTATATTTACATTTATGGCGTTTGGCAGACGCCCTCAACCAGAGCGACTTAGATTTATTTAATTTATACAACTGAGCAGCTGAGGGCTTTGTTCAGTACCACTGACCTTCTGATCAGTAGTCCAACGTCTTAACCACTGAGCTACCACTGTTACATAGTTACATAAGGGGCAGAATTTGGCATGGGTTTAGGGGCGTTGCACGCCAGAGGTGGGCAAAGTACCTTTTGTAAAAGTAAAACAGTAGGGGACTCCTGAATGGCGCAACAGAAAAGTATTTGCCCTGTCATCCGGAGAGCATGAGCTCAAACCCTGACGATGACAGCCGTCTGTGACTAGGAGTCCAAGAGTGCAAAACTATCCAGTCATGGGTGTCTGTGAGCTCATGCATTTGAAAGGGTGGCTATCTGCCTGAACTGCTATTCATGACATTGCATGAACAAAAATTAGGGAACTCCCCCCCCCCCCCCTCGTTTTTTTTTTTTTTTTTTTTACAAAAAAAGTTATTGCAATTACTTGGCTAAATAAATCTGCTAATTGCAATACAAATGACTTTGATTATTATAGTTTACGTAGCAACAGATAGACAGTGATTTGTATTAGCTCTCATTCTTTGTGTTACATTTTTTAAAGTTTAGATTTGTTAGGATTTTCAATTGACTCCTTGAACCTGTTTGATGCTACAAAGTCACCTAAGTGTATACACAAATATATGACTGTATATTATATAAATGTATAAATGTAGTGAGCAGAAATTAGTATTTTTTTTCTTCTGAAACATAGTGAGTAAAAGTCAAAAGTATTACCTGAAAGAAAAGTACATTAACAATGTACTCCATTATGTCCCAAATCTAGTGGTGGTTCAGCAGTTAAACTACTATTCTTAGGTACACTATGGCTAAAAGTTTGTGGACACCTGACCATCACACCCATATGCGGTTCTTCCTCAAACTGTTGCCACAAAGTTGGAAGCACACAATTGTATAGAATGTCTTTGTATGTTGTAGCATTACAATTTCCCTTCGCTGGAACTAAGAGACCCAAACATGTTCCAGCCCCTGTGCACAAAAGGGAGGTCCATAAAGACCAATGGCCATGGGGTTTGGAAATAGGTGTGATGGTCAGGTGTCCATATACTTTTGGCCATACATCTCTTTGGTCCAGGGAAGCTGTACCATGACTGACCTTGTTCTCTGACCCCAGCTCCTTCCAAGATAGCATATACCAAAAAAAAAAAATCAGTTTTATGCGCATGTATATGTATAAGTATAATTACAGTTCTTTCAGTGTAGGTCAGTGAATTGTTGGAGCAGTACAGAGCAGTAGTGTTTGAATTACAGGGTGAAGAATGTTCGCTTGGTACACATTAGACTCCTTACGATAAATTCATGATGAACTGAATTTCACACCAAATATTGTGTCTGAGGGCCACGGTCTCTATACTTTTACCAGATGGCATCAGGAATTGCTTTTATTTCATCCTTTATGAAACATGTCTGTCTTTTACCTGTGTTTATTATTCACCTTTTAAAAGCAAAGATTCATTTGAAATTGAAGTCTGTCTAAAAAAAACACGTTAATGTGTTAATGACTAACCACTTTATTTTGACTCAATTTTTGTGTTTGTAGCTTTCTGTCGTTAGACAGGTTTCATTTAAACACTATGTTCATTTACATTGATCCAAATCCTTCTATCTTCGGGACAGAATAACATGCATGCGTGTGTCTGGTTGTGTCTGGTGCCTAATAAGCAGTGTGGCAATGCGACGTGTCATTACCCGTTGCTGTATTGTAACAGGCATGCAAAGAGAGCAAAGAGCTTGTGCTGACGTTGTGGCGGAACCTTGTCAGTTGTTTTCCTCCTTCACTGTTAAGTAGCAGGATTTGCGGCTCGCCGACACACCCCTTCAAACCTGACGGGAGGCCAGTGGGTGTTTCTGTGGGGAGAATCTCACAGAGCCAATCACAAGAGATCGCACGAGACACTGCTGTTTGCTCCTCACCAGTAGATGCACTGAGCTGAAAAATTTAAGGAGGCTCCAGCTTACTGAGGATCACTCTGCATCTCAAAAACAAGCCCTGATTGTATGCTTTTTAAAGGGTATTTAATAATGCCATCCAATTCATTGTGTTTTTTTAAATACCATTTTTATTCATTGCTATTTTTGTTCTAAGCCAAATAGCAAAAAGTCTTTCACCTCCTCTGTGTTTGCTCTTCAAGGGCAGATGTTTTTTTAAGGGGTCTTTAAATCAATGACTAAATCTAATTCTAGTGGCATGCAATCAAATCTGATCATAAAACTAGGTGAAACGTGCTGATGGTTTTCTTATGCATCAATATCGTTATATCTTTACGATCAAACTCATGTCTTGTCGGAGTTCGTGTAAATTTAAATAACCTGGGTAAAAGTACAGCAAGTTGGCTATAGTAAGTGAAGCAGTATAAGTATTACCAATGTTAATAGTCACAGCTGTGCCAATCTTAAATCGTACTAAAATGTAAGTAATGTGGTTTAGTGTCAGAATGTGTTTTGTACATGCACTGATTATCTGAATGATCAGTGTGTCTCATCAGTCCTTCGGTTGAGTAATCGGCGCATTTGCATACAAGATTAATAGAATTAATACAATTATGACATCATTTCATATCAACACTATCAGACTGGCCATCTGAGTTTCAGATCTGCGTTTGATTAATTTCTTTCAGTGTTTTGATTATATGAAATGGGGCTTTGTTTATTTGGGTCATCAGGATGGAAACTTGACTCCACTTGACTATAGTTATACATAAAGCTTTAATTAAACCTTACCTGAATTAATTCTTAGCTATTCCATTTCCAAAATGAATAAAAACCTAGGTATAAATAGATCTCGCGTAACTACCTTTAGGTGAGGCTGGAAAATAGTTATGTATTCTATATGCTTTTTAAAAGCTTTATACGAACAAAAAGAAAACATACCACAATTCCATGACTGTTAAAAAAAAATGTATTATTTTTTTTAAAATTTGCAGCAACGTTGGATAAAAGCACCTCTAACTCAGCTTCACTGAAATTTCTCTGTTCCCTTGTCCACTTCTTTCCTTGACTACTGGGTGGGAGCTGTGTGTCCACGCAGCTGAAGCTGATTTGTTTTGATATCGTTGAATTTCATGTTTCATGAATCAGAGACAGATTCAGTTAAATGATGCTTTGTGCACTCAAATCCGTTTCTTGTGTTTGCTTCTGAACATTTGAGCTTTTAAGCTCCAAAACCAAACTTTCTGTGCATAGAATAGTAAATCTAAACTATTACTTGAATAATAGGAAAGGTTTGGTCGTTTTTTTTCTATCTTCTATTTTTTTGTTTTTTAAAAGAGTTATCTATTTGTTTTCTTTTTTTTTGTTGTTTTTTTTTTCTTCTTTTACTTGTTGGGAGTGTTTCCAGGGAAGAACATGTCAGATTTCCACAACTCTAAGCTATGTGTTTTATCAATGGTGGGTATAAATGTGGGCCTCTCTGTTTTCACAGGTGGAATCGCAGGAGGGATTGAAATCTGCATCACATTCCCGACAGAGTATGTGAAGACCCAGTTGCAGTTAGACGAGAAGGCGAACCCACCACGTTACAGAGGAATCGGTGTGCATCTCCTTTTAACTCGCCCTTTCTTTCATTTAGATTATATTTAGGATGACGTGTGGGAACAATAACTATTTTAAAACATGCCATTCCTACAAACTGTCTCCATTTTTTTTCTCTGTAAATGCTCCAGTTTTGTCCTGGCCATGTGGGTGAGGAAAAGAGCAGGTTGCATTAGACTGAACTGCGTGCTAAGTTCAAGGGTCAAAATGTGCCCCTGCTCATATCTCCAGCATGCATCAGAGCTTAACCAACAGTTCATAGTCCCTGAACTTTAGAAGGCACAACTTGTTTTTCCTGCACTGATTGTTCCACTTGGGAAATCTGCTCTGCTGCGGCAGCAAGCCAGATGTTAGATGACGTTCACTGGTTTCATCTTCGCTGGACTGAGGGTTCATTGATGTAATCATTTGATTTACCACTTAAATCACAGATTGCTTCATAAAACAAACATTCAGTCCCTTACAAACTGAAAAACCTTTGACCCACATAACAACTGTAGTAAGCATGTGTTACGTCCCAATTTGCCTACTATCCATTCTAAATAGTATCTGAGATTAGAATTAGTGTGTCCCAAATCATAGTATGTTGAAACGAGTATCCCAGAGGTACCTGGATGGTCTACTATTTCTGGTAGATTTTTGAAGTGTAGATCCGTGGACACTAATACTACCCACAACTCCTTGGGCAAATGAAATAAATAAATCAATCAAGGGAATGGTAAATTAAATATAAGTATCAATTATAGAAGGAATAATGAATGAAGAACTAGGCAACAGCGTTCTCTTCCGTTACATGGTGTGCTAGTACGTCCCAGTACTTCTGGACTCTATTGCTACACGCTCAAAAGTATGTACTTTTTGTTCACAAAAAGAGTACATACTTTTAGTGCATAGTACAAATAGGTGAACTGAGATGCTGCAGTGGTGTGTCCCCCATCTTGAACGACTTGCATATTAATCTTTGTAATTAACATTCAGTGGTGTACGATATTTATTTTACAACCAAATTCTTAGCTGACTTTTGCATTTAAACTGCTTTCACTGATGTGTCAGTCTGTTTTTCACTTAAATTACCTACAATGCTATTTGACTGCCTGCTGCTGGGAATTAGCTCTCGTTTCATCTCTATCTAGTCTGTAGAGCTCTCCAGCTCCAGCTGTCACATCTCCCCATCTGTACACTTTGCTCAAACGGATAAGCTTACAAAGCTTTAACTTTGATGCTAATATCGCAGTCAACGGCATCACACTCATCATCAAAAGAAGCTCTTGCTCTGTTATCTCTTAGTTATGAGATCATTAAAGATCAGAGTAAGAAATAACGGCTAGGGGTTTCCTTTAACTTTGCCATAAAAACATGTTTATCTGTGTCTTTTTCTCTCTTGCACAGTTGATTGCGTGAGGCAGACAGTGCAGGGTCATGGGGTGAAAGGTCTGTACAGGGGCCTCAGCTCGCTACTCTACGGCTCCATCCCCAAAGCCGCTGTAAGGTAACCGACCCTTCCACTGTCCTTCTAACCGACAAAACACCTGCTGTTTCATAGAAACATTTTCTAAGAACTAAAATGCTTTTCAGAGTAATAACCCTCACAAAGTAATGTCAGTGTAGTTGAGAATTCAGGGAGTATCTACAGTGAATTCAGATTGTTTCAGACCAGTTCTCTCAAAGCATGTGACTTTTGCATCTCATGGAGATTCAGAAGCACTTACTTGCACAGCTGATGAAAGAAAATGCCCCAATTTTATCTCGTATTGCAATTTGTCTTGACTTTTCTGTATATAAAACATAGAAATAGGATTGTTTAGTGCAAATCATCCTTTATGCATCCTGTCCCTTTTGTCCTCAGGTTCGGTATGTTTGAGTTCCTCAGTAACAAGATGAGGGACGAGTCTGGGAAGCTGGACAGCACCCGAGGCCTGATCTGCGGTCTGGGCGCTGGAGTAGCCGAGGCCATAGTTGTAGTGTGTCCTATGGAGACGATAAAGGTGCGTGAGGTGGTGATGTTCAATCTTCGTTGATCTAGGAACCAGCATCAGTTGTTTACAACTTAAACCAGAGCAGAGTTGAATTCTTGACCGTGATTGGTCAGTGGGCAATTATTAATTTTCCATAACAGCTGCTCTGACAATAGTGTGGGCTGTCATTCAAATCACAAATCTAGGTTAATGCACTCCTAATACGTAATTGTGTATAGTAACAGCTCATTCACAGGGACCTCCACTGGGTAGCCTGTACTGAATTCGTTTAGGAAGCATCCAGGAATAGGTTTGGAGAGGGAAATGATTTTCACATATGCTGGCTGTCTTGTTGCAGTGTCAGCTCCTGTGCTCCCGAGCGTGTCATTTTAATGATGCAGCAATTAAAATGTGTGTATGTGACTACACAAATGAAATATGATTAATATAATTCACAGGCAAGTTGTTCTTTTCTAAACAGACGTTAGTATTTACTTATGGAAAATAAGTCTGTTTTCTGTCCAATTTCAGGTTAAATTTATTCATGATCAGACCTCAGCGAACCCCAAGTACCGTGGCTTTTTCCATGGCGTGAGGGAAATAGTCAGAACACAAGGTTTGTGCTGCCCCCTAATGGACATCAAACTACAGCTTGCCTTCATCTTTATTTAATCTAAGAGTTTAATTAAAGATTTAATTAACATATTTCACATGCAAAATTAATAACGGGGCCCTTTGCTTTGACAGCTTCAAACACAAACTGTGGATTCAGGCTTAAAACTGACATCTGTGTTACAATTTTTGCTTAGAATATACCAAACATCTTATGTATGTATAATTAACACATTTTATACGTATTAGTTTACACAGTTTAAAGCATAGCTTTAAATAGCAGCATGCGTGATTCAGTATTAGACTGGTATTGTACATTCATGCGGTATTTATTTGGTTTGTGCACTATATAACTGAACATGCATGTAATCACTACAGGTTTAAATAACCAATCTGTAAATTTAGTAATCATGAAATTGAGGGTCACTTATGCACACAAGGAACTTGTGACTGCTCACGAGGTCTTGTGACACATAAAAACGTAACCTCTGATTTTAGAACAAATAGTTAATTGTGCCTGGAGATGGATGCAGACTGGAGTGGAATGTGGTGTGACTTTGTAATCCGGTGCCTTTACTGTGTTCCTTACAGGACTTGGTGGAACATATCAGGGATTGACAGCAACAATATTGAAGCAAGGATCAAACCAGGCTATTCGCTTCTTCGTTATGACCTCCTTGAGAAACTGGTACAAAGGTCTGTATTTAACTTTAAGCATTTACTATTTGTGAATTTCACACATGGTGCATATGCAGGACAAGCGATGGTTGATTTTGAGGTTACAAAGATTGTGTTTGTTGTATAAACAGGTGACAACCCTAACAAACCCATAAACCCTCTGGTGACCGGTGTTTTTGGAGCCACAGCCGGGGCTGCCAGTGTGTTTGGAAACACGCCTCTTGATGTAATTAAGACTCGAATGCAGGTAAGAATATAAATAAGGAGTTGTATTAGTTTGGAAGTTCATGATACTCTTAGGAGATAAAGTGATAGCAGTGACTCTTTGACTAAATGTTCTTTAAAAGCATCATCAAAGATTTAGGACTATGCTTATAGTTCCTCAAAGTAACTAAGGACTATTATTAATTTCTCAATCACTTATAACACAACTGTATCTAATAAACCATCATCTCACACCTGCATTTGGCCTCCCAGCACTAGTAAACCTCTACAGATGATAAAACATGGTGATGCAGCTGGTCTTTACTCAACCAAACCACACACACATGCTACACCCATCTTCATTCCACTCCACTGGCTCCTGTAACCATGTCTTCATGCACTAATCAGGGCCAGGTCTTCCTTCCTGGACATTTTTTTCTCATATGCTACAATAATGAAACAAGTTGCCCAACTGTGTTAACTCTGCAGATTCAGATGCATGTTCTGTAAGTGGATATGGGTAAAGATTTATAATACGCTTCCCATAACTGACATTAGTTAACATGAACAAACGATCTGCTTCAGTATTATACATAATACATAACATTAGCAAATATTTTTTTAAATAATAAACCAATTAAACCAAAAAATACACACCTTCGTTTACCAACGTACCGATCATTGAATAAAATGAAGCTCACGATGAGCAATATGAACCAACACCTTAATGGAAATTTTTGTGGTGGTTGACTTACAGAACTAAATCAGAACTGAGCCGGAAGAGACCACAGTTCAGTAAATAATCAACATTTAGGAGCATGCTGTCATTTAATTTGTGCTGATTTATTATTTTTATAAAATTGGACTTAATTTGTAGTCATAGACTGAATAAGCATTAGTTCAATATTCAGTTAAACAAATGTCAATTAATTCACGTGTCAACAGAGTTTGTTTCATTGACACTGTGCGTTAATACTGAAGTTCATGGTTTGTTCATATTAACTAATGCAGTGAATAATTTACATTAAGGGAACCTTTCTTCTTCCGTTTTTGTGTATCTCATACTAAATTGTTTCAGGAATTAAAACAAAATCTAAGATAAAACAAAGGCAACCTGAGTAGACACAAAATACAGTTATGTTATTTATCGAAACAAAAAAAAAGTTATCCAATACCAACTGGGCCTGTGTGAAAATGTATTTGCCCTTATAGTTATTAATTCATCAAATCCATTCATAACGGGGTTCAGCTGGACTAAACGCAACCAGGCCTGATTACTGCAAACCCTGTTTAATCAAATCAACACTTAAATAAAACTTTTTCAACAGCATGAAGTTGGTTAAAAGGTCTTACCCAGTAACACACTATGCCAGCACTGTATTTTTATTTATTAACGAATGACAAATCATAAGAACAGTTATAAGAACAATAGTTGGCTTTATAGAAAGTGTTACATAATATTTTTCTAATGTTTAAGCTTTAGGTCATTTACAACAGGACTACAGGAAAAATGATCCACGGTGTGATGCTGGTGTCTCAGTGTATAATTAAACATCTTTCTACAGGGCCTGGAGGCGCACAAATATAAGAACACTGTGGACTGTGCCTTGAAGATTATGAAACATGAAGGACCAGCAGCGTAAGTGAACATATCCATGCTGACACTGACTGAGCAGTTACGGATTAATATACTGTATAAATAGTCATTAGGAATGTTGATTTAATGGCATCTTTGTGCTATAGGTTTTACAAAGGTACTATTCCGAGACTTGGGCGTGTGTGCTTGGACGTGGCTATCGTGTTCGTGATCTATGAAGAGGTGGTGAAGGCTCTTAACATGGTGTGGAAGACAGATTAATGCTGAGAGTGCAGCAAAAAAGGCAGCTCATGGAACACGACCAGACCTTCACATCATCACAGTGTCATGGGGAAAGTGAGACACAATGTCACTAGGGCAAAGCAACGTGAACGTGTTTAAGTTCTCTTATGTAATTAAGACCAAGATAAAAAAAAGTTTCCCCCAAAAATGTGATGTATAAAAATACTTGAACAATTAGTCGAAGAGGAAAAAACAAACATTTATTACTCCATGGTAAGGGTTCAGTAATGGAGTCTTTGAAAAGCCAAATGTTTATAATGTCGCGGTATAAAACTTTTAACATAATTTTTTTTAGTGTCATTTGTTTATAGTATTTCAGCCGTATTTTATTTTACATTTCTAACTGACAACTGAAAATGATCATGAATCTGATTACTTTGCCATAGTGTTTATTTTCTGATCGGTTGGTGTTATCTCATGTAAAGACACTAAATGTATATGCAGTGGCGGGGATAAAAAAAAAAAAAATTATTAATTGCACAGGAGTGCAGCATGTGTTACAGCCTTGAAAAAAGTTTGTTAAGGAGGTTTAATCTAAAAATGACAAAAATAATAATTATTATTATAACAACAACAAAATGAGTAATAATTAATGAAAGTTAATAATAATGCAATATAATAATGCTAATGCGTTTACTTCATAATTAGCATTGTAAAAGTGTAATTACACTTAAAACTTATTCATGCAACGAAGACAACAACAATAATAATAATAATATCTGATCCAATTTGAGCACTATAAGCTAGAATGAGTTTTCTGTGGAGTTATACTGTAGTCTGAGTGATTTTTTTTTTTTTTTTTTTGATCAGGTTAAGATAATATGATTTGATTCCTAAAGTGTTTGCTCTAATATTTCTTATTTATTATTTATCTCCAAGTACTGACAAGTTCTTGGCGCCAAAGACGCACAGAACATTGAACCCTCCTGAGACACCACCAAAGCCTTTACCTCCCAGAAACACACATTCCTCAGTATCTCCAGTAAATACTTGCACTTTCAAAACCTTAATGGATTTGGAACTAATTTAAGAGAATTAATGAATTTACTTTAAGTGCCTGACCAGTATTTACTAGTGCTCATGATCAGTATGTAGCATTTCTCATAAACTTTTGACAGGAACAATGATGCCAAGTTTTCTTTCTTTTTTAATTTTTTTAATTTGACATTTTTGTTTTGTTGATACCCTGAACAACAATCTAAATGCAACCTAGGGGACTATTAGTGGTGCTGTTAGCTAGTGTGGGGTCATGTTCTGTCAATGTTAGATTTGTGTGTGCTACAGAATGTTTTCATTTTGTAATATTATTAATGCTAAAAATGATAAAAAGTGATATGATGTGATAAAGCTGTCCCAAAATGGTTGGTTTGAAAAGCTGGATCTGAAATTGCCTTAAATTGTTCCTTTTTGAGTGCCATCGTCAGATTTATCACTTTTCCTACCTCAGGAAATTCCCCCAAAATCCACAGTGTCAAGAGGGAAACATTAGGTGTAAAGAAACTGTCTCTGTCTCGGTGTCTCCCTTATTTACATTGCATATGTAATACACTATATACACATGATATGGATTGAAATATCTTTGGCAAATGTAATGAAATGCCATTTTTGTGTCATGATGCAAAAGCAAGTGCAGAAATGTAGATTTTTGTTGTGTGTGATATGGGAGCATAACACTGTGTTTAGTCTGTACGTAAGAAGAATATTTGTGCCTAATTAAGATATGGATGTCTTCTGTATTAAAATGTTTATACCTTAAAAAATTGATGTTGTATTGAGTGTTAGTGTTTTATTGTGGTCACTAACTGCTATTGCTATTGTACATCTGGTTCTGTGTGTATAACTGTAATGTTTCTGTTCATGACCCATCTTTACTTCACCGTTTAGAAGACCATATAGTTGGAGTGATACCAGATGTCATGAATAATTGTATCTGATTAATTGTGAAAAAGGAAATACTGATGGATATTACTAGATCATATGTAATGCTCATCCAAGACTGAAAACATTTACACCTTTCTATTATATCGACAAATTTATTTTTAATTCATCTTACAGTGCCTTTAAATTATGTTCTTAATTTTCAATAAATCTTGGTGACTGGACATGAACTCGTGTTTTTTTTTTTTGTTTGTTTTGTTTTTGTTTTTTAGCAAGAAGCTAACTGGTTATTTCTACTGTTTTCAGCTAGTGAATGAACTGAGGGAGGTTTTTAAAATTTACAATGATGGGTTATTGCTACTGTTATGTAGCTAATGAATGAACTGAAGAAGGTTTCTTTTTTTATTTACAATGAGTTATTGCTACTGCTATGTAGCTAATAAATGAACCGTGGAAGGTTTTTGTTTACAATATCAAGTCATTGCTACTGTTACGTAGCTGGTAAATGAACGGAGGACGGTTTTGTTTACAATATCAAGTCATTGCTACTGTTATGTAGCAAATAAATGAACTGAAGGAGTTCTTTATGTTTACAGTGTCGATGCATTTCTACTCTTTTACAAGCTATTGAATGACCCAAGGAAGTTTTTTTTAATCGCTTTTTTTTCCAGCGTATTCACGAGGTGTGGCCTCTCTTGCTTTCCGTACTGATTGCCTCTCCGTCATCGCTGCCAAGAGATGCATCGACATTAAATTTTCCTACTTTTACCAACTAACGATGGCTGCTAAAGGGGGATCGAGGGGGTTTTATTTTAACACTGTGTTGTCTTTAGCCCGGTCCTTGGCTGCTCATCGCCCAGCTCCAATTGACAAGGTAAAATCAGGACATAAACATTTCAAAGTGGTCATACAGGCTACCAAGCTAGCATGCTATCTCTACTTCCTAGAACTAGCCGCTCGCGTCAAACTCGTAAAAACTCGTCTTTCTAGACAGTTTCCTGATCTCGGTTATCAGATTATTATCTTATTTCTTATGAAAGCATCACCGATTCATTTTTCATACAAGCACGGATAATGGAGGCGAAATGACGGGATATAAATGGCAGTAATATCCATCAGATACAATCTGCAGTTCTGAAAACATTAGCACTTGTTATTAAACAGTACTGCAGTAGTCCAGACAACAGCTGGGGTCATATTTTTACAGCCTTCATTGGGGTTAAAATGTGTTGACCGTTTATAGTTTACTTCAGTTTATTTCGCATTACACATGGTCACAAAATAGAACATTATATTTACACAATGTACTAATTTCCCCACAAGCTATGTTATGGACATTTTAGGGCCCTGGACAGGAGCCTAAGCAGGGTTCTCCTTCCCAGCCTGTTACACATGAACCAGTGCATGGAGCTCTGACCACCACACAACCAAACAAAATAAAAACGCATACATTACTACATCACACAACCCGTATGAGTATTTGAGAAGCCTCTGTGCTATGCAGAAGGCAGTCTTCCCTTAGGTCATTTCCTGTTTCGCACTTCACATACACATCCACCAAATCAGGAAACTGTTGCTCTTTAACAAGCTCGGACTCGTTGATCAGCACTGACCGCATGGGGAGACTTTTCTTTGGCCCATTTTATTTCTGAGTTTGTTTTAAATCTACTTCCCCTTCTACATTAGTCACCTGTCAGTTCCCCCTCCTGCAGTCAGCTCTCCCCTTCCGACAACATGAAGCCAGTTGACTGCATCTTTACAAACTGCTGCTTCCGCTGCACCACTAG
The DNA here is from genome assembly GCF_023375685.1 of Ictalurus furcatus. Taxonomy (NCBI): domain Eukaryota; kingdom Metazoa; phylum Chordata; class Actinopteri; order Siluriformes; family Ictaluridae; genus Ictalurus; species Ictalurus furcatus. Next base: position 7,044,021 of record NC_071270.1, read on the forward strand.
TGATGGATCGTTCGTTAACAATTCATTCATTTTGATCGACTCTTGGGAATAATAAGTTGTTCATTTTGTGTTGGCCACACATGCACAGCATCCCTTCGTTCGTTTGTAACGTGGAAAACCGCATAGGCGCTGTACGGGAATTAGAAATGAAGTCTTCTAGTCTGAGTCGTTCCTTCTTTTGTCACGTGACGGCTGCGAAGACTATGTGCTGGAAACAGAAATGATCAGTTCACCTTCTCAGTCTCTTCTGTGTAATCATTTCTGTCTCTTGTACATTGCCCATGAGGCTGGCACATGACAAAAGAATGAACGTCTTGTACTGGAAAAACCCAGCGGAGTCATGAATTAATCGATTCTGTTTCTCTGAGTGTCGAAAAATTTAACATTTTTTATTAAATTCTGTTCATATGAATCCAGGTCAGTAAGACGATCCGATCTTCCGAACAATATGCATCATGGGGCAGCGTAACGCAGTCAAAGGAAAGTGCTGTCTGCCGTCTTCCACATACAGGAGCTCATACATGATTGGCTAGTGCCACTGTGATTGACAGGGGAGTGGTATGCATCCATCCCTTCCTCCCAGTGAGCGGCCAGTCTTGCTTTCTTGGCTCCTGGCCACAATGGCTGTGGGATTGTTGAGATTTTTCTCATGATACGATGAATGCTTTGCTTTTCCTTTTTAGGTTTTCTTTTCATCTGAGCACTACACACTTCATGTGCTTTTATGGATATCCATGTTCACTTGTCTAGCTCTAGCTATGACCTCACTGTCCACTCATTGGTTAAAATTCAGACCTACACCCCAGTAGCATTTCCCGATTTATTTCAGATTCTGTGACTTTGTATTCATTGGCCCATGTTCTACATATTGTGTTCTGTGTGTGTGTGTGTGTGTGTGTGTGTGTGTGTAACAGCCTAATCATTCACTTCAAATCTATGCTTTTAAGGGTCCCCTAGTGACCAGGGCCCCACGCACATGCCCAGTAGTCTGTTCCCGTTGTATACACTGTATTAATCAAATAGCCAGTATTGTAACGAGGTTGTCAATTATTCAACTAATCAGTTGCTATTTGGTTATTTAGGTCCAGAAGCTACAATGCATGTGTCCAGTGGATTTCCGTGGCGTTTTCCAGCTGGACGAGAGGAGAAGAGATGCTGTGATAGCACTCGGTATTTTCCTGGTGGAGTCTGAGCTGCAGGTACAAAACTTTATCTAATGATTGCAGTAGACAAATTCATACACTACAGTTATCACTCTGCAGTGGTTCTCCAACAATGGTAATGCTTCCTTCAACCTTATTGTCCCTGTTAGCAGTCTGTACCAGCAAAAAAAACACCTCACTCTAACTAGCCTTTCTGCTTAACTAACCCTGAAGGTTCCTTTACTAAAGTAGCTACTGTCATTAGATGTCCTTTAGGGCCCTCGATGCTGGCTAGATTAGACATTTGCCTTCTACTGATATTTAATTGCAGTTTTTTGTTATTCGTTTTTGATAGAAGTTGGTGCACTGATTCTGATGAAGGAAAATCATCCAGGTCGATTGTGGATATTTGTATTTTGTTTAAAGATCTTAGTTTTTTTTTTTTTTCATTTAGTACCACCCTTCAGAAACTACATAAAATATTTACATGTGTCCCAGAAGACAAAATAGTAGCAATTCACACTGATCATCCTCTTCAAAAGTTTACTCCCGGGTCTTAATGTATCGTGTTGAATTCTTGAGCATCAGTGAACGTTTGGAACTTTTGTAATAGTTGTGTATGAGTCCCTCAGTTGTCCTCAGTCAGTACGTTTACATGGACAACAATAATCCACTCTTAACCCGATTAAGACCATACTTTGATTAAGAAACTACCATGTAAACAGCAATTTTTACTTACCTTAATCTAATTAAGGTCATACTCGAAGTAAGCAATAATCAAATTAAGACAGGTGGAGTACTCCTGTTGTAGTCGCATTATGGCCGTGTATTACAGACATGTAAACACCTTAATAATCACATTATGAATGTCGTGTGAGAGTTTTCACCGCATTTTGCAACAGGACACAATCACACACGGCAGTTTTCTGTTTTACGGCGAACAAGAGAGTTCGACTCTGTCCCAAACCACATACTTGCCTACTATAGGCCTGTAGTGGGGAAAAACACATGTATCTCGGCTACTATATAGACAGTAAGTACGCGGTTTGGGACGCAGCCCATGGCTTCAAGCAGTTGTCTATTAGCACGTACAGCATGACCAATAATTAACTGCACTTAAAGCGTACGTAAAAAAATTAAATAAAAACATCCAAAACTGTATACGGTACCATAACGCAGACGAACTGTATGTTGATACGTGAAATTCTGGAGGGACGTCGGACGGCGTGGCGTGGTGACGTGATGACACGGGCTGTTAATCTAATTATGTTCTAAAACATGTAAAACGGGAACATGACAGGAGTATTCTAAAAGCGACTCATATGAACACCTTAATTACAATATTATCTTAATCAGAGTAAGGTCGATAATTAGATTACTGCTGTCCATGTAAACGTAGTCAGTGTGAAAAGATGGATCTCAAAATCATATAGTCATAATCATATAGTCAAATCATATAATCAAAATCATATATAAAGCAAATAATGTGCAGGACCTGGAGGATTTTTCTGAAGAACAGTGGGCAGTTTAACTGCTCAGGACAAACAAGGGACTCATGAACAACTCTCACAAAACATAAAAACAGTCGTGGATCGTCCAGGTAACAACACATAGGATTAAGAATCAAGCGTATGTAAACTGTTCATTTGTGTAAATTCAGTTATTATTGTGTCTTGTGGACTAAATGTAAACATCTGTTATGTGGAATAGCTTATTCAGGGCAGGACTAAATAAAAACACGAAGAAATTTTTATGATCCCTCTTATTATTATATTTTAATTATTACCATTTTGCAGATTCTACAAGGCGTATGTAAACGTATGACCTCAGCTCTACTTCATACAATAAGATGACTTGTATATTTATATTTTCTCTAAGCAAGCAGATTTAGCAGACTCTGTGAAACAAAAATACAACCAAATTCGTGCCAGGTCTTTCTGCTGATTTGTGTCTATGTAACGTCACTCTTAAACATTAACTAATGTATGGAATAAAATATGACAGGGCATGTTGTTACAGAAAATTAATCGGGCTGTTATTTCAGAAATCATACTTTATCAGTTTATAGTTACATTTAATGTTGTGGAACATCCATGCAGGTAGCAAGGTTGGTTTTCTCACTGGTTTTCACCAATTTTCTCACTGTCCTCATAGTTTTCTTAAAAAAAAAACAAAAGTGCACTTACCAAGAAACCATGAAGTCGTCTGTACTGAAAGCTTACAATGACACATTTATCTTGTCCTTTATAAAGCTTGGATTCTGGAGACATTTTTCTTTGTTAAATAACAACACGTTTGAACTATATTGATGATTAGGCTTAGATTATGTAGAATGCCTGTCATGTGGGTTCCTGGGAATGGGCCGTTACTATAGAAACAGTGACATATTGACATATACTAATCAACACCTTTTGACCAATTGGATTCAGGAATTCAACAGCGGTGTGGTAAGTTTATTAAAAAAAAAAAAAATAGCCTACTTAAATAACAAAAAAAAAATTCATAACATAAATCAGTACAAACAAATGAATGACAGTGAAAATAATCACTTACGAAAACAATACACTTCAGGTTCTTCATATGAATTTTGTTGTTAGAAAAATACACATGTAAAAGTTAAGCAGTTGTTTGCCCTACTGTTTGGATATAGAACTGACAAATGTAGTTTTTGGCCTTTTTAAAATAAAATTTTTTATTTTTTCTCTAAGCACAAAGATACTATTGTCCCTTACCTCCTGAGTTTGCTGAAAGGTCTGCCGAGAGTGCAATGGATTGAAGAAAGCTCTGAGAGGAAGGGTAGAGGTAGACCACTCACATTTCTCCTAGATTTAAAATGCACCTATTATGGTTTTTCAAATATTACCTTTTATGAAGTGTGTTATAGAACTGTTTGTGAATGTAAAAAGTCTGCAAAGTTTCAAAAATCAAAGCGCACGACAAACGGCGTTATTGACTCCCAAAGAAGGAACCAATTCAGAACAGCTGAAACGAGTCGTTAGTAGTTCCAGACTTACTTCCAGTAGTTACTTCTACGTAGGTTTGTAACAAAAAGCCCCACCTCTGGTCTTCATCGGCTGCTCGTGAACAGACGGGGCTGAAACTCATTATGGTAGTGGCCGTTTCCTTTTTCGACATCCGCTGACAGCGGTAGACCAATCACAACAGACTGGGACATCTGACCAATCAGAGCAGAGTATGCTCTCTGAAAGGAGGAGTTTAGAATGAATCATTTAGAACGGATCAATTTACGAGTCATTTGTGACACTGAAGAAAAAAAGGTAATGCTGCAATTTACATTATGAGCACATTAAAGTGTTTTTTTGACCTTGTATGCATGTAAATCTATTCTCCATCCATCCATCCATCTTCTACCGCTTACTCCTTCTTCAGGGTCACGGGGGAACCTGGAGCCTATCCCAGGGAGCATGGGGCACAAGGCGGGGTACACCCTGGACAGGGTGCCAGTCCATCGCAGGGCACAATCACATACACACTCACACACCCATTCATACACTATGGACACTTTAGACACGTCAATCAGCCTACCATGCATGTCTTTGGACTGGGGGAGGAAACCGGAGGAAACCCCCGCAGCACGGGGAGAACATGCAAACTCCGCACATACATGGCCCCGGCGGGAATCGAACCCCGGACCCTGGAGGTGTGAGGCTAACGTGCTAAGCCACCGTGCCCCCCTAAATATATACTATTGTGTATATATATATTTTTAGATACTTTATTTCAGTTCTATTCCTATTTAATGTGTATTCTTTCCTATCTGTTTTTTGTGTAATTGAGCTGCTGTAACGAGGGAATTTCAGCAGTGTGGGATCAATAAAGGTTATCTTATCTTATCTATGTGACCTTTAAAACAAAATTAGGCACGTTTCAAAACCATAATAGGTGCACTTAATTTTTTTTTTTTTTTTTAAATGAGTCATTCAAATTCAACTTTCCTGTAACGTTCTCACTATTCCTGCAGAAACTCTCCCCGTCGCTGAGAACTTCTGCTTTTGCTTGGTAACTATGCTTTCGGACGTCGCTCAGAGGGATGAGACCTTACGAATCCAGGTAGGTGCAGTGCTACAGTCCATCAGAAGCCAAATCTAGTGTACCTCTATTCTGAATTAAAATATTTTGCTCCCATTTTTTATTTACTTTACTGAAACAGATTTTTTGAGATTTTGGTCCTGTATTTATTTCGATATTTTTATTAGAATATCTTATTAACTATTAATTATGATTATTGAATTTATCATTCTGGACAATCATACAAGTATTATTTGATACAGAGATTTCCTCTGTTGTTATGCATAATTCTTTCGGACTTGTTATTTGATATTTGTTAATGAAATATATATCGGACTTTGTTCCAGATATTCAAGATATTCTCACTTGTTGAGATCTTTTTTTTTCTTTTCCTTTTGCAATGCATTTAAACAAGGTCTTGAGACAAACAGAAAAAATAAAGGAGTCGTGTTAATTATCCAAGAATCATTATGATATTAAATGATTGATTTTGTAATTATTGATTTCTCATCTTGTACAGATTCTGGAGGCTGTTATAGACCTCATGCAGGTCCTCCTAGAAATATGTCGCAACCCTGATGATCAAGATAAAGGTCTGCATCTAACTGTCTCGCATGTGCTGATAAACCCCACCTTTCCATTAAATATGAGACATTTTTAAACGTCAGTGGTTTTGGCTTATTCAAAAAAGATGTATATCTTTACCCAGAATACCTGTGTCGATACACTCTGCCATGTTTGCTGGGTGTGGTGCGAGCGTCGGGGCGGTACAGCAACACAGATGAACCGCTGCTGTCCAAGCTGTTCCCACGGACCACAGCGCAGCCGTTGACTGCCTCGGACGAGCCGGAGTCAGTGAGGCGGCGCTCTTTCAACGACTTCCGCTCCATCTTACCCAGCTCGCTGCTCACTGTGTGCCAGAGCGACACGCTGCGCCGCAAAACCAGCAGCGTCTCCAGCATCTCCCAGCAGGTGTGGGCCTGCAGTGCCATGCCTTACCTTATTATCAGAGCTTTATTTAATAAAGTAGAGCTGTTCAGTGTAGTAGTTTGACCAAACATGTGACGTGAATCGAAAAATGGTGCCAAATTTATAAAAAAAAATTTTAATTAACTTTTAAAAAGTGGAAAAAAAAAAACAATACAAGATTTTTTCATACTCCTATAAAAGATTACATCTTTCTCACGCACTTTTGCTTTCAGTTGAGAATGATTCCATGTACGAAGCATACCTTCTGTTAGGTATAAATTTTTTATTCGTTCATTTAGGAATAAAACATGACAGGGCTTGATGATATAGGAAAATAGTCAATCACACAATGACGGGTCTTGTAGTGTTTTATTCCTGTTATACCACGGCATTTTTTGTTTGTTTGTGGTTTTTTTTGTTGTTTTTTTTAAATTGAGAATTACATTTTTAAAACTCTTTTAATAGTTGCATTTAATGTTGTGGAATGCTCTTGTTATCACTTATGTTACAGCATAATGTAAACAGCTATTCCTTCACCAGCCTCTCTTTTTTTTTTTTTTTATGTGTCTTGGAGTTACAATGCAACAAAAGTTTACACAGCACTCACACTGGGGACTCTTTCCAGAAGTATTAAATAAACACAGAAATCTTTTCAACAATTACATGTTTTTTTTAAAACCTGCTGTACAAGTCCCTGGGAATTAGATATTGAAACTATAATGTATTAGAACAAATGCATGACTATAACCTGTGATTTTTATTACAATGGGCGCTACTGTCACAGCTGCTACGATGGTTAATTCATTAACACCTTTTGACCAATCAGAATGCTGTGGTATGAATGATGAATAATGTCTTGAACATGTCAGGCCTTTTTATGGCAGGTTGTGTTGTATCAATGTACATCATGTAATCATGATTATATCCTCCATGTTTTATAACAGGCAAGTCCAGAACGTACAGGATTGCCTCCAGGCTCTCCTGCTGACCCTTCCGCGCCTTACTTTGAAGGTAACGTATCAACATCGTAATCATCATAAATGTCAATATGAACTCAAATCCTCTTTGAGCTGATATGTCACAGAGCATGTTCTTGATAAAAGCAAGTGTGACTTGCTTTTATAATTAAAAGTGAATTAAAATCATCTATACACACTGATGAGTTACATGATACAGATTTATTATTTTTATTCACCAAGCACGCTTCATTTCTCTTTGTGTTATGTGTTGTATAACAATACGCCTTCATGTAGCAGTATGTAAGGGGGACTGATACTGGAAAAGCAGCAGCTGTATTATTTATCTGTATGGTTAATTATTAATAATGTTAATGTCCATCTTTTTTGAGGGTAAGTATATTAGTGATAGGAGCTGTTATAATTACAGTTGAGGCCAAAAGTTTAAATATACCTAGGCTAAAGATATTCAATTTCAGTTTTTCAGAACTCCGCACGTTTGCCATGTTACCATACATTTCTTTTGGCAAGTCAGTTAGGACAACTATTAACCCCAAAGTTAATTTTAAAACATTCAGTTTGAGTCAAAAGTTTACATACATCAAGTTGTCTCTGCAAACAATCTGGAAGATCTCATTTAGAAGCTTCTTATTGGCCAATTGTGATAAATAAGTTAATTGTGCAAGTTAAATGTGGCTGTAAAAGTACCTACCTTTAGAGACAGTACCATTGAAACCGTGGCCAAATTCACTTCGGCAACTCATTCAAGACCTTACAAAAAAAAAGTCCAGTTCCTCAACCGAACCCCACAACAATAACAAAGAAACTGGTGAAGGAGTTACAGATATCGGGTGCCAAATATGTTCATCCAACATTTGGAAAGTCCTAAATCACTATGGCCTGAAAGAATGTCATGCAAGGAAGAAGCCCATATTCTAAAAATTCTATCAAAATGCCAGACTGAAGTTTGCAGGTGATCACCAGGAAGAAGACCTATCCTTGTGGAGGATTGTTCTCTGGTCAGATGAAGCAATAATTCAGTTCTTCCGGGATTTCGTGATTTTGCAGTCACAGAAATGAACTCGAAATGAAACAAACTCTGCAATATTCAGAGGAGATTTTTCAGAATTACCGCAGACTTTCTGCAGATTTGGGCCAAGAAGCATCATGTGACGTCATCACAACTCGCATTCAGCCAAAGCTCTCTTCGATTCATGTGCGTCGAACATGAGTACAGCAAAAAGGTCTCGTTTACCAGCAAACATCACTGCAAAACAAGTTTTTTCCACCAATTTCACCGATTCAGGTAGTTTTTAAAAAATAATAATTTTGAAAAAAGTCACAGCAAAATCAAGTATTTTTGGCCACAGCAATCACAAAAAAACCCAAACCCTGTAAAATCCTGTACAGACTGAATGAACTGTTTGGCCATAATGATCAGCGCTATGTATGGTGGGAAAAGGGTCAGGCTTTTAATCTGAAGAATACTATGCCATCTGGGGCGGCAGCATCATGTTGTGTGGGTGTTTTACAGGAAGAGGGAACGGTGCACATCTGACAATAGATGGCATCATGAGGAAAGAGGATTATCAGGAAATACTGAAGCAACACTTCAAACCATCAGTCCGAAAGTTTAAACTTGGTCACAGTTTGGTTTTCCAGCAGGACAATGATCCTAAGCATACCTCCAAATTTGTACCAAAATGGCTTAGAGACAACAAAATGAAAATACTGGAGTGGCCATCACAAAGCCCTGATCTGAGTCCCATTGAAAATTTGTGGAATTTGCTGAGAAATTGCGTCCGAGCAAGGAGGCCCAAAAGCCTGACCAAATTATACCAGTTCTGTCAGGAGGAGTGGGCAAAATCTCCAGCAAAAAATATGTGAGTAGCTTATGGAAAGCTACCCCAAGCATTTGATTGAACTTGAGCAATGAAAAGGCAATGCCACCAAATACTAACAAAGTGTATGTAAACTTTTGACCCACTGTAAAACTGATATAAATAACAACTGATTACAGACCTCTTAATCAAATAAAGTAGATACCCTGAGAGAGTGAGAGAGCGAGATATTAAAGACAAATAGGTGGTGCTCTATTGCTGTTACATTATTTTTATTTCCAGAAAGGTTCACAGGGCATATGATTCAGAATAGAGATATGCATTAGGACTGGGATCCTGCGGGGCATGATAAAAAAGTCATGCGAGCAGGAGGTTTTTCCTTTTATGTGGGTGCAGTCAGATATTAAATATTATATAACTGCACAAGCGAGATTAAAAAACAGTCCTAGATCCTATAGCTGAGGCCAGTTATGAACTGAGGTTGAACAACAGTTAGAGCCAGCATTCACACACCATACTGACAGTACTGGCATTTCTATCTCTGTTCTTTTATTTAAATTTTTTGTTTTGTTTTGTTCTCTAGTGTTTCTGGGAATATAGTGTTAGTTTCATATTTATTTTTTAATTGAAGCACCATAGAGACATAATGTCACTGCGTAACACCCATGTTGATAATATCATTCTCTCTAAAAAAAGATGCATTTATTGATTGTGCTTTACAATGTCCTGTGTGTATTTGTTTTGGTTATTGCAGGATCATACCTACCTGATGGCAGTGCTGTAGACCCAGACTACTACTTTTCCACCATTAGCTCCAGTTTCTCTGTGTCTCCGCTCTTCACTGGCAGCAGCACTAGAGGCTTCGATGTCCCTTTGGATATGCTGAGGCATCTCCTTCAGATGGTCAGTGCTCCACAGCCATCCATCTCATCCTACTTCTTTTTTACTCTGAAATGTCATATACATCTAGATGGATGAACAGATGGGTAGATGTGTGGATAGACAGATGTGTGACTGCATAGATGAATGAGTATACACTTACAGACATGTGAAAAAATAAGTACACCCCATAGAATTTTTATTATTTTTTTTAAACGTATTTGGACAAGCAAATATTTGATCCTCTTTGAAACCATGCCTATTAGTAGAGTTGATGCACTCTATCAGATGACATACAAAATTTACATTTTGTAGTCATTTTCACAATTTAAATTACCAAAAAACACATCAGTCACAGATCAGTGAAAAAGTAAGTACACCCCTACATTTATCACCCCTTCAAATCCATAAAATTAGAATCCGCTGTTCAAGAATGGGTGCCAGTGATTAGAACCTGCTTAGGGAGTGCAGATGGAACCTGTCTATATATACCCCTCTCATATCTAGTGTCTGGTATTCCCATTTCTATTGAGGTATGTGGTGTCATCATGCCAAGATCTAAAGAGTTCTGTAAGGCCTTCAGTAAAAAGGTTGTGGATGCCTGAGTCTGGCAAGGGATTTAAAAAGATCTCCAAATTATTTGAAATACATCATTCCACTGTAAGGAAAATAATCTACAAATGGCGCAGATTTCAAACAACTGCCAATTTGTCCAGGACAGGCCGTCCCAGCTAATTCAGCCCAAGAGCAAACTGTCTGAGTCTCCAAGAACCCAAAAATTTCATCACAGGATCTGTTAGTAAGTCTTGTAGCTGTTGGTGTTAAAGTGCATGCTTCTACAATCAGAAACAGATGGCACAAATTTGCACGGGAGGCGTTCCAGGAAAAACCTTTGCAAGACTACAGTTTGAAAATGAGCATATAGGCAAAGACCAGGCCTTTTGGAATAATGTGCTCTGGACAGATGAATCAAAGATGGATAGAGTTGTTTGGCCATAGTAACAGCAGACATGTTTGCCACAGACCAAAGACAGCTTTTCAGGAGAAGCACCTCATACCAACTGTGAAGTACGGTGGTGGAAATGTTATGGTTTGGGGTTGTTTTGCTGCCTCAGGAGCTGGACAGCTTGCATTCACTGATTCAGCTATGAATTCTGTATCATATCAAAGAGTACTTGAAGATAATGTGAGGCAATCTGTCTAATAGTTGAAGTTGAACCGAAGCTGGACCTTTCAACAAGATAATAATCTGCACACTAGCAGATCCACCAAGGAATGGATCAAAAGGAAAAAATGCAGGGTTATGGAATGGCCTAATCAAAACCTGGGTTTGAATCCAATTGAAATGTTGCAGGGGGATTTGAAATGGGCAGAACATGCAAGAAAACCTTCAAACATCTTGCCACTGAAAGAATATTGCATGGAAGAGTGGTCAGAAATTCCAGCAAGCCTGGTGGACAGTTATGCAAAATGCCTACAATAAGTCTTTTCTGCTAAAGGAAGAATATCAGAAGATTATCACATCTATTGATATTTCTGTTGAATAAATGATTCAAAGAGTTAATATTCCTTGTGGTTTTGTTTGAGTATATCAACTTCATTAATAGGCACTGTTTAAAAGATCAAATATTTGCTTGTCCAAATATGTCAAAAAAGCCAACAATTTCCATGGGGTGTACTTATTTCTTCACATGACTGTATATAAGTATGTACTTAATTGATCCCGTGAGGAATATTGTTAGAAAATTCAGCACAGTGAAAGTGCCAACAAACACCCAACAGAACAGTAAATGTACTAAATACAGTATAATCCGAGTAAAAAAATTATGTGAGCAAAGTTGTACTTTGTAATGTTTCACATGATTTCTACTAATGATGCACTTGATCCTTCTTTTTTATCAGATTGAACAGTTTGTCGCTGAGACGTTTTTAAAGAAGCTGGATCAGATCATGGTGGATGTTTTGGAGGTAAGTTGCCTTCCTCTTCTTCTTATTATTATTATAATTTGTCACTGATTTATCCTAGTTCAGTAATAATGTAGAACACTCTATGAACCTTTCTTTCAATTTGCAGAGCAATCCTGGTCATCATCTCTTCTACAAAACCTTCAGTGACCCTCTGTATGTGGCTATATTTAAAATGTTAAGGGACACACTATACTATATGAAAGGTAAGGGAGATAATAAGATATTCTTTTATTCTTTAACTTGTAAGGAGTAAAATGAATGAGGCATATTGATTTGTAGTTACGTTTAATGTTGTGGAACATCCGGGAAACTAGTTATTTCCTGTTATATTAGCTATAAACAGTCATTCCCTCACCATCTTTTTTGCTGTTTTGAAGTTAATTAAACCAAAAAAACACAGCTTGTCAAATCCGGAATGCAGTGTCAAGAACACTGTCCCATGGGGGAAAACTTACTCACTGATACCTGGTACTTCTTTCATAAATGGCAAATTTCACCATATCAAAGATTACACATTTTTATTTGTCAAATAACAGTGCATTTTAATCTGTTTATTAGTAGGCTCGAATGTAAGTCCCTGTCAAACAGACACTTCTAGCGTCGTCTTTTTTTTTTTTTTTTTTTTTAAAAGTCAAGTCTTTAAAAAAAATCCATGCAGTGTCTCTTCCAAATTACAAGCGTGTTAAACAGAAAAGCTTCACTTGCCGTGCACCAGCTCGGCAAGTGAAGAACTTACGGTCCTTTCATTTGTCCCATTTCAATATATCTGTGTAAATATGACCTAAAACATCATCAGATTTTAACACAAGTCCTAAAAGTAGACAACGAGAACCCAATTAAATAAATGAGACAAAAATATTATACTTGGTCGTTTATTTATTGAGGAAAGTGATCCAATATTACATATCGGTGTGTGGCAGAAGTATACGAACCTATAGCATTAGCAGTTAATTTGAAGGTGAAGTTAGAGTCAGGTGTTTTCAATCAATGAGATGATGATCAGGTGTGAGTGAGCGCCCTGTTTTATTTAAAGAATAGGGATCTATCTAAATCTGATCTTTACAACACGTGTTTGTGGAAGTGTATAATGGCATGAACAAAGGAGATTTCTGAGGACCTCAGAAAAAGAATTGTTGATGCTCATCAGACAGGAAAAGGTTACAAATCCATCTCTAAAGAGTTTGGACTGCACCAATCCACAGTCAGACAGATTGTGTACAAATGGAGGAAATTCAAGACCATTGTTACCTTCCCTAGGAGTGGTCATCAAACAAAGATCGCACCAGAGAAAGACATCTAATGGTCCACAAGGTCACAAAGGAACCCAGGGTAACTTCCAAGCAACTAAAGTTTGTGCTCACATTGGCTAATGTTCATGAGTCCACCATCGGGAGAACACTGAACAACTATGATGTACATGGCAGGGTTGCAAGGATAAAGCCACTGCTCTCTAAAAAGAACACTGCTGCCCTTCTGCTGTTTGCTAAAGATCACGTGGACAAGCCAGAAGGCTATTGGAAAAATGTTTTATGGATTGATGAGACCAAAATCGAACTTTTTGGTTTAAATGAGAAGTATTATGTTTGGAGAAAGGAAAACACTTCAATACATCACAAGAACCTTATCCCATCTGTGAAACGTGGTGGTGGTGGTAGTATCATGGTTTGGGCCTGTTTTGCTGCATGTGGGCCAGGACGACTTGCCATCATTGATGGAACAATGAATTTTGAATTATACCAGCTAACTCTAAAGGAAAATATCAGGACATTTGTCCATGAACTGAATCTCAAGAGAAAGTGGGTCATGCAGAAAGACAATGACTTTTAAGCACACAAATCTTTCTACCAAAGAATGGTTAAAGAAGAATAAAGTTAATGTTTTGGAATGTCCAAGTCAAAGTCTTGACCTTAATCCAATAGAAATGTTGTGGAAGGACCTGAAGCAAGCAGTTCATATGAGGAACCCCACCAACATCCCAGAGTTGAAGCTGTTCTATACTGAGGAATGGGCTGAAATTCCTCCAAGCCGACGTGCAGGACTGATCAATAGTTACCGCAAAGATTTAGTTACAGTTATTGCTGCCCAAGGAGGTCACAACAGATACTGAAAGGAAAGTATAATATTTTTGTCTCATTTGTTTAACTTGGTTCTCTTTATCTACTTTTATGAAATCTGGTGACGCTTTAGGTCATATTTATGCAGAAATATAGAAAATTCTAAAGGGTTCACAAACTTTCAAGCACCACTGTAGTTCTAGTTGCTCCTCCAGTGGCTATTTGAAAAATCAATTATCAAAAAAGTAAACCACTTTGTTCATGTTTATTACACCCACTATTGTACTTCATATGTGTGTTCTCAGTCACTGCTAATAACATGTTATGATATGTCAGAGAAGTGGGTTTAAACAAATTAGTCCCAGTGCACACAAAGTATAATCACTTGAGCTGACTGTCACTGATAGGCTGTGTGAATCTACAATCTTGGCTGGAAAGGAGTCAGTCCCAGGCTCTACTACATACCATTCTGTGTATTTTGACTTATAACTGCTGGTGGTGCTGTTGCATTTGGTTTCGCAAACATAAAAAAATGTAGCCTTGTTTTTATGTATTTTCTCCTTAGCCCTGCTAGTCCATTTACACCAGCCTGCCCTGGAACAGAGAGAGACACAAGCAAGCACGAGTTTGAGCAAGTGTTACGCTAATTATGAATCATTCAGCCAAACTGTGTGCATATTCTAAATCTGCCTAAAAACTTATGGTAGTTGTAAAAATCCCTTGCTATCTTAGAATGTTAGGTAAATTGTTCATGTCCAATATTGTTGTAGACAATTAGACCTTGTCTTTTATGTTCAGACCTGCAAACGTCCTTCGTGAAGGAAGTGCACGACTTTGTGCTGGAGCAGTTCAGCAGCAGCCAGTCAGAGCTGCAGCGCATCCTGCATGACGTGGAGTCCCTGCACAGTGAGCTGAGCCCGCTGAAGTTACGTTGCCAGGCCAATGCCGCTTGCGTGGACCTCATGGTGTGGGCCGTCACAGAGGAACAGGGTAAGAACACCATTATTTAGAAGATTTGTGCACTTTTGAAGTGTGTGTAAGTGCTACAGATAGGGTACTGCTTGCCAGTAGTAGTGCGGCCTGCAGAAAACTCTTTTTAGTAGAAAATTTTGTAGATGTCGGAATGCAGAAAGCCTTCTGTCCTAAAGACTGTCCCGTGGCGGAAAACATAATGACTGACACCTGGCACTGCTTCCATAAAGTTTAAATGAAACATCTTACAGAAACTTCACCATATCAACGATTATACAGTATACAAAAACGTGAGTACACCCCTGTGTAATATCACTTAAATGTAAAACAATTCAAAATTGTATCACTGCATTATTTCTAAGTTGACTAGTAGAGTATTTTCTCTTATGAACTCTTATCAATCAAAACAAATGCTTTTTAGAAAGACTATATTTACATTTACATTTATTCATTCATTCATTTATTCATTCGCTCTTATCCAAATCGACTTACAAATGAGGAAATACAAGCAAAGCGATATATCAAGTGGAGAACAATCCAAGTAATGCTACTATACAAGATCATTAATTGAGTTCTAGAAAAGCAAAGTGCAAAGAGTAGGTTTTTTTAAATTTTGTTTTTTTTTATTTTGTTTTTGTTTTTTTTTTTAACGGATAATATGGAGTTGGAGGAGTTTTAGGGGTTAGTTATGTGTTCGCGGAAGAGGTGGGTCTTTAGCTGTTTTTTGAAGATGGTTAGAGATTCTGCGGTCCGGATTGAGGTCGGAAGTTCATTCCACCACTGAGGGACAGATAGTGTGAAGGTTCTGGAAAGGGTCTTTGAGCCACGTTGAGTAGGTACTACTAAGCGTCGGTTGTTAATCGATCGCAGATTGCGTGAGGGAACGTAAGCCTTCAGGAGAGAGTTGAGGTACGAGGGTGCTGTTCCAGACAAGGTCTTGTACCTGAGCATCAACGCCTTGAATTTGATGCGGGTGGATACAGGAAGCCAGTGAAGGGAGATGAAGAGGGGTGTGACATGGGTTCTCTTGGGCTGGTGGAAGATGAGGCGTGCTGCTGCATTCTGAATCATTTGAAGGGGTTTGATGGAGCTGGCTGGGAGGCCCGAGAGTAGTGCATTGCAGTAGTCCAATTTTGAGATGACAAGAGCCTGGACTAGTAGTTGTGTAGCCTGTTCCGTGAGATGGGGTCTGAAAATACAGGCCTCAAAGTAGAAACTCAGTATGACAAAAGTGAATACACCCGTGATCTCTGACACACAAGTTTGGAAACCTGTGATTATTGAAACAAAATTTAGCACAGTTGTGATTTCCATTTAGCCTAATTGCATGAACATGGTTATAAAATGACCTGTGAACACCAGAACGTTCTCAGTTTTGGATCTATTTGTTATGTCTATCTGCATGTCTGCATCATGGCTCCAATTGGAAAAGGATTGCCAGAGGAATTGAAAAATCTGATCTGTAAGACTTCACTAAAAATCAGTCGAAACACAGTTACAGCAGTAATCAGGAGGTATAGAACTAGCCATAATACCACTAATCAGTGCCACAGAGGCCATCCTCTTGAAATGATACCACACACAGGGCGCTACTTGTACAATCTTGCTCTGAAAAACAGACGGACAAGTGCTTCAGATTTGGTACAAGGTTTTATCAGTGGAAATCTGAGTTTCTGTGACAGTTCAGACAGTGTGAAGGACATTGCATAATGTCAAACTATATGGACTGCGTCCAATTGCTTGCTCTTCAGCACAAAACTGCAAGATTTAACTTTGTTAAAGAACATGAAAAGAAGCCTGATGGATATTGGGAGCACATTCTTTTGTCAGATGAGACCAAGATAAAATTTGTTCGGCTCAGATGGGGTCCAGCATGTTTGATGTGAACCTGTCCAGGACTACCACAGTCAATGCATAGTCCTGACAGTGAAGCACAGAGGTGAGAGTGTGATGATATGGGGCTGCATGAGTGCAAAACGTGTTGTGGAGATGACCTTTATAGATGGCATCTTGAATGTCTGTGGATATATCAAAATACTGGCTGACAATAGGGACTCCCGGTCTCCAGAAGTGTGGCAGAAGAGGAATATTCCAGCATGACAATGATCCAAAGCACACTTCCAAAATCATGCAAGTGGTTCTATTGAAGAAAAAAGTGACCTGGCCAAGTATGTCACCTGATTTGAATCCAATAGAACACAGTTGAGGTATTTTAAAAAGAAAGACGGAGCAACACAATCCCCCCAGCAAAGAGCAGCTGGTCTCTGAAGAATGGCAGAACATCTATCCAGAAATTTGTGCAACACTGGTATCTTGGTATCCTCCATGCCGAGGAGGATTGAGTCCGTTATCAAAAATAGAGGTGGACATATGAAGTATTGGAAAAAAGTAGAAGATTTTAATCTCAGTAGTGAAAAGTGTACTGACTTTTGTTGCTTTGAGTTTCTACTGTGGGGCCTGTATATTTAATACTGTTAGTTTTTATTTTACATAAGAGGAAATACACTACTGTTCAACTTGGAAGTAATGCAATTACTGTAAGGTGATACAATTTTAAATGATTTTGCACAGGGATGTATTCACTTCTGTTTTACACATTTTCAAATTTGTTTATTATTAGACACAAAAGTCCCTGTCAAACAGTGTAACACTGTAACATGTATTTTACTTATTATTTGCACTAAATGACCAAAAACACATAGAATGTCATTGCAGAAAGAACAAAATGGCATTTTGACTTGTCTTGAACTGAATTGTGTTTCTCTGTTATAACTAAAATAAAGGTACACAATTTAAAAATCTGCTTACCCTAGAAGAGAAAAGGGAGAAATTGGATTTACGATTTTATTCTATTTGCAGTTCAGGAGCATCAGACAATTAATATCTGATTACAAACTGAACTGATGAGGCTTATGTTTATTCTGCTATAGTGTGCAGATATCGAACAACTTGATTGTGAGAGTGTGACATTCACTGTGTTAGGAAATCACATTTAACTAGCCAGCTTGACTGTTTTAACCACTGTGTTTGTTAAACTGCTTCCTCACCCAACATAATCTTTGCAGGAAAACAGCCTAGATGAGATTAAAAATAAAACCTTTTCATATGATTTTTGTGAAATAAATAAAAACTGTGTGTGTGTGTATATATATATATATATATATATATATATATATATAATTAGACAGTTCACCTTTAAGAAACTAATAAGTTATAGGCAGAAAATTCTATTTATGTATTTACTTTAACTTTCTTTTTTTTTTTTTCTTTCAAAAGCAACCAGTTGCCTCCTTGGCAATAAACAAAGTTAATTTGGTTTATTTCTCTTCGTGGTAGCTGCTGAGAATCTTTGCACCAAACTGTCAGAGAAACTGCAGTCTAAGACGTCCAGTAAGGTCATCATCGCACACATGCCTCTGCTCATCTGCTGCCTGCAGGTTAGTGCTGGAGACCTAAGCCAAAGCTTCAGTCAGAATCCTTCCCAGTTTTAGGGTGATTTTAGGGGGGGGTCTTAATAGCGTTCAAAACAGTGTTACTATGAATTCAGATTTTCGTACACTGAAAAAGACAGACTATTAGCATCACATAAATATATATAAATTCCTAAATTCTTTTGAATGTCCATGGAGTGTATCTTCTGCCATCATTTACACATGTGAATGAGCATGTAATACAAAGCAATGTGATAACATGAAATTAAAATTGATCTTATATGACCATGGGCATTGTTTCGACTCAGGACAGCGTCACTGCTGCTGTTGTCAAGCAACTGTTTGATGCCGAACACAACAGCGCTTCACCTTCACGCGTTCGCTGAGAGTAGGATAACGGTTGAGAGGCAGGAATTTGGTCAGTATTTGCTGCAAGCCTTTTATAATCGACCAATCAGTGTGCGAGAAGGTGGGAATTACAGAGGGGGTTAAAGCAATGCAAACATGCGCACACATGATACAGTATTAAAACCGAATCCCAGACATTTTCTCAAATTTAGAAATCCCAGCTTTTTTCCACTTTTTTAATGTCCGGGGGAAAAGAGGACGTGTCCGGGGGAAAAGAGGACGTGTCCGAGGGAAAAAGAGGACATGTCCAGGGGAAAAAGAGGACGTATAGTCACCCTAACAAAAGCATTTCAGAGAACAATTTGTGTTAGAATTCTACCAAATAAACGTTGCGCAAAATTTATTTGCTCATGCACCAGGAGGTTGTTCATGTGAGTCATGACTGGCAAGAGAGAACCAGAACTATAATCAAGCAGCTGTCTATACTATATTACAGCAAAAGATTCATTTCTTTGGTTTTAAATGAAAAAAATTGCAATGCTGATAGTATTTACATTTTTTTTTTTTTTTACAAAATGTATCTGGAATCTGATTTCTTTGTTTTTTGACATAACTATAACAGATTACAGTTACCAGTTTTTTTTTGTATCCTGATTGTATAACGCTATTACCTGTATTTCATTACTCCTCAAGCCTGGCTGTGACTAAAACTAATGATTTAAAAAAGGCATATAATAGTAGATTAGAGAGTAATAGATGTCTTGATTCTGTGTTGTTCTAGGGTCTTGGGAGGCTGGGTGAGCGCTTCCCAGTGGTGGCTCACTCCGTCACCATGTCTCTGAGAGACTTCCTGGTGGTGCCATCGCCTGTTCTGGTCAAGCTCTACAAATACCACAGCCAGTATGCCAGTGGTGAGACCCATTATCTTTGTCACAACTAAAATGGCTACCAATTAGCATACACAAGGACGCTTCTGTTATTAAAGTGAGGGGATTCAATGAATCAGACTTGAAGAATTGAATCACTTTTGTCTTTTCTGAAAAAAGGGGCCGGTGAGATTAAGATCCACGTGACTAACGAGCATTCCCAGTCCACCTTCAGTGCTCACTCCAGTAAGAAAGGCCAGCCGTCCATGTATGAGCAGCTACGAGACATCTCCATAGACAACATCTGCAGGTAAACGAATGATGGAAATGACAGATTTTCACGTCACGCAGTATTGAATGTACAGTAGGGAATGTACAGAATGCACACTGACTGTGGAGGGAAAAGATCATTCAGAATGAGTTTCTTTGCCATTTTGTAGATTATTTTAGTGTATTAAATGATGAAGAATGGTGGTATATACTGTACTACCCTACAGCAACATTCCAGGTTGTTTTGGTCCTTTAGTCAATCTCAAAGTGTTTAGTTGCTTGTATACCATTTCTTGCCATGTAGGTGCCTGAAAGCAGGACTGACCATGGACTCGGTCATTGTTGAGGCATTTCTTGCTATCCTGTCCAACCGTCTTTACATCTCACAGGAAAACGACAAGTACGTCTTTGCTTAACCTCTCTCAAGTGCTGAAACCAACTATCTGTTCTTTCAGAGTAAATCACTTGTATCTTTACAGTTGAAGTGTCATTGGAATGTTACTACTTCTTTTCTAGGGATGCTCACCTTATTCCGGATCATACCATCCGGGCATTGGGGCACATCGCGGTGGCGTTGAGGGACCAGCCACGTGTAATGGAACCCATCCTGCAGATCCTGCAGCAGAAGTTCTGTCAGCCGCCCTCCCAGCTTGATGTGCTGATCATTGACCAGCTGGGCTGTATGGTCATCACTGGCAATGTGGGTTTGCACATACACAAGTGCTTTTTATTATTTTATATTGCTAGATGAAAGCATGTTCTTCATAAATGGGGGCATTTTTGTACAGTGCCTGTTGTGTGCTTAAGGCAAAACGTTCTACTTAATTGAATTCAGCGAGGACATCTGAATGCTGAGTGTGCTTTCACTGGAATCGCCTGGAGTGGAGCATCATTGTTAGTTTTTAGGTTAAGAGCAGTGAAATGGGATTGATGATTTCCACATGGCTTTTGTGTCTCTAAAAGCTGCCTGTCAACAGAAATAATTAAAATGTACAGTGAAAAATGTATTGCCCTCCAGTACTTTTCCATAGTTTGTAGCATTGAAAGCTGGCAGGCCATAGATAACTCGACAATATGTTACCACCACCATGCGTCACTGTAAGAACCTGTTCTCAGGATGAAGAGCGTAGTTGGACAGAAAGTTCAGTTTTCTCTCATCAGACCAGTTTGTGTAGTCATGACATACAATCCCATTTTCACAAGTCCATTTAAGGTCCAGCTTGTAAGCCTACAAAATGTGAAAAATGTCACTGGGGTGAATAGTTATGCAAGGCGCTGTATACAGTATGTGCAGTTAGTAGTAGTATTAGTTTTAATTAAATACATAAATAATCTCTGTTACTTACTGGAGCTGAGAATTGTTTGTAATATTTTATTGAACATCTTTCAGCAATACATATACCAGGAGGTCTGGAACTTGTTTCAGCAAATAAGTGTGAAAGCCAGCTCGATGGTGTATTCCACCAAAGACTACAAAGATCATGGATACAGGTAATTACATGTGTCACTTCCTGTCATTCAGCAGCGCATATAATAACTTTGACACATAATATGTATGTGAAACAATATGTGTTTGAACATAATATACGCCGTTAAATGAATTCTTCACATACATTTGCTATCATGGCCAACAGCGGACCTTCATTATTTTACAATACAGCATGATGAGGAAATCTGAAATAGTTGCAGAAAAAATGCAGTTATCATTATGTTATACAGGTACAGATAATGATGCCGCAAGGAGGATTATTTCTATAATATTCTGCAATGCACCATGCGATATGCTAAGAATGAAGGTAGCCTACATATACAAGATGTATTCAGTTCAACTAGAAAGATATATAGGCATTGTTTTGATAAACTGTTGAAGAGCAGGTTTTCTTTAAAGCTCTGTTCCTTTTCTTTCAACCACAAAGCCTTCCAGGATCTGCTTTAGAATATGTTTAAACCTGAAACTGGTTGAACAGCGGTAATGGTTAACATAATAAATGCAGAAGTTTCTTGATTTTTCCATGTGATTATCTACCTGTGTCTGCAAGCAAAACAGGTTAATATTATCAGGCCATAGAAGAAATTCAACTTAAAGTTTTCTCTAACCAGGTAATGTGTCCCTGGTAGCATTACTCTCATGGATTTAAGGGTGATATCCTTTTTTGTTTCGTATTTGCAGGCATTGCTCCTTGGCCGTGATTAATGCTCTGGCTAACATCGCAGCTAACCTTCAGGCTGAGCAGAAGGTGGACGAGTTACTTGTAAACCTGCTAGAGCTGTTCGTTCAGCTGGGCCTGGAGGGCAAGCGTGCCAGTGAGAGAGCCAGTGAAAAAGGCCCAGCACTTAAGGTATACACACTTACATTTTCCAAAGCCTGTTATATTACATAGACACAGATTGTCAAATTCATCACTGACTTAGCACCATCAATTCATCTTGTTGAAATCACCACGGCATTCATACTGTGCATGGACGGGTGATAAATATATGATATGCCCTTCATGTCTTATGATTGGTGGAGGAAGAGTTAAGAAAAAGGAAAGAAGAATGATTGGCACCCCTGTGATTTCATATGAGAAAAATATATTTGAAGTATATTCCCATTGATATTTTCCTTTTTTTTAGTACACCTGGGTGACAAGGAACAGGAAATTGTTCAACTATGACTTCCTGTTTCACAGGGGTATAAATATGAGGCAGCACATCGGCCAAATTCCCTTAGTCATTCATAACAATGGATAAGACCAAGGAATATAACTGTGATTTGCGGCAAAAGGTTGTTGAGCTTCACAAAATGGGAAGTGGCTATAAGAAAATAGCACAAGCATTGAAAATGCCTATTTCCACGATCAGGCCAATAATTAAGAAGTTCCAGTCAACTGGAAATGCTATGAATCAACCTGGAATTGGACGTGTGTCTATATTGTCTCAACGCACTGTGAAGAGGACAAAAAATCTCCAAGGATCACACCTGGAGAATTGCAGAAGTTAATTGCGTCTTGGGGTCAGAAAGTCTCCAAAACTACAATCTGATGTCACCTACATCACCACAAGTTGTTTGGAAGGGTTTCAAGAAAGGAGCCTCTACTCTCATCCAAAAACAAACTCAAGCGTTTTCAGTTTGCCAGACACTACTGGAACATCAAATGGGATTGGGTTCTATGGTCAGATGAAACCAAAATTGAGTTTTTTGGCAATAAACACAGAGGTGGTTTTGGCACACACAGAGAGGTAGCCATATGGAAAAGTACCTCATTCCCAGGGTTAAATATGGTGGTGGCTCTTTAATGTTTTGGGGCTGTTTTTCTCCCAGAGGACCTGGACATTTTGTTAGGATACATGACATCATACATGGCTTGTATACATGGCATCTTATCAAATATCAGCAGATATTAAATGAAAACCTGACTGCCTCTGCCAGAAAGCATAAAATGGGCCATGGTTGTATCTTCCAGCAGGACAAAGATCCAAAACATACATCAAAGTCAACACAAAAATGGTTTACTGACCACAAAATCAAGGTCCTGCCATGATCATCCCAGTCCCCTGACTTAAACCCATAGAAAACCTGTGGGGTGAACTGAAGAGGAGAGTCCACCAGGGTGGACCTCGAAATTTGAAGGTTCTTTAGAGATTCTGTTCGGTAGAATGGACATAGTTCCCTTGCCACTCCAACCTCATCAGGCATTATAGGAGAAGACTCCGAGCTATTTCCTTGGCAAAGGGAGGTTGCAGAAAGTATTGACTATAAGGGTGGCAAGGGTATTATTTTGTTCCATCATGGAAGTATTAATGCAGGTTTGGCAGTGCTTTTTGCCATGTTCCAGCATGACTGAAGGCAGCTAATGGCGTTACCTCTGCATTTACCCAGTATTATTAATGTAGTGCTTATTACACCAGTATAAGGGGATTTGCTGCAGTTCATGGATTTGTAGTTGTTTGTTGTTGTTGTTGTTGTTGTTGTTGAGTCTTTATTAATCACATATACATATGCACAGTGAAATTCTTTTTTTCGCAGACCCCAGCATGTCAGGAAGCTGGGGTCAGAGCGCAGGGTCAGCCATGATACAGCGCCCCTGAAGCTTAGAGGATCAATGCAAGTTGGACTTGCATTGAAGTGTTAATACACATAAAACAGTAATAAAGCTATATATTGCATTAGGATTATAACATTGTGGAGCCATTATTAAAAGCCCTAATGAATTGGTAAACAACACAGAACGTGACCGTGATTGAAATCTGCACAATTTGTATGAGCTTTTGTACTCAGCATTCTCTCTTTTTTTTTTAGGCTTCAAGCAGTGCTGGTAACTTAGGAGTGCTCATTCCTGTCATCGCAGTGGTATGAGATTAATTCCTTATCCAAAAACGTATCCGTAATGACATAATGGTTTTCTTCCTATATTGTGCACTGTATATCAGAGACTTTAAAAAACAAAAAAATGCAAATGAATCGACTTTATTTCATTTTCAGCTCACCAGACGTTTACCACCGATAAAGGAGGCTAAGCCCAGGCTGCAGAAGCTTTTTAGAGACTTCTGGCTCTATTCAGTCGTCATGGGCTTCGCAGTGGAGGGATCAGGTGAGCTGTAATTGTAAAGCAGTACTTAGTATGGCTGCGTTATCCTAGTGTACAAATAGTACGTCATACTACTGTATGTAAGAGTGGTATGCAGTTTTTGTGAACTAATTTTGTAATGTCTTCTCCAGGTTTATGGCCAGAGGAATGGTACGAGGGTGTGTGTGAAATTGCCACTAAATCCCCTTTGCTGACATTTCCTAGTGGAGAGCCTCTGCGCTCAGAACTGCAGTATAACTCGGCTCTGAAGAATGACACAGTCACTCCGGTATGTTTACTTGAGCTCCATTGTGGAATCTCTTAGAACTTAATTCTGAACGAACCAGTCATTTAGTAAAATATGCATCATTAGCCTCCAATGGTGGTATATATCTGAAGGGCAATAGTAGGGTTATGGTATACAGGAAAGTGCTGCAAAGTTCTTAGTGTTGTGCAGATCTGTATTTAAGTAAGATGCACTTACTTATGGGGTTTGTTTCTTTGTAGGCTGAGTTGAACGATTTGCGAAGCACCATCATTAACTTACTGGATCCTCCACCTGAAGTAGCAGCCCTTATTAATAAGCTGGACTTTGCCATGTCTACCTACCTTCTATCAGTCTACCGGCTGGAATATATGCGGTACTTCAGCAGTGTACTTGTATAATATGTAAGGAATAAAACACGATGCCGTGTGCTGTTAGAAATAAAAAGAATCAATGACTGGGTGCTGTGACGCAGAGTTACTGTTACCAGCCCAGCGTTGATAATTTTCCTATAACAGCACATCCTGAAGTGTTTTATTCCTCTTATACCACAGCAGTTTACCAATGAGTACAGTTTTGTTTTAATTAATTAACAAAATGTCATACTTCTTAACCATTTATAGTTAGGTTTAATGCTGTGGAACGTCTGAAACCAGTTACATTATTATGCCTTTCAGCAAATTGCAGGTTTATATCTAATTAATAATGTAGAATTTATTCAACACTTTCTGTGGTATAAGTAAATATAAGATTTAAATATAAATAATGAATAAAACTTGGACGCCACCAGATTGTATTTACAGCGAGTTAGCATTCACATTAGTGAACAAAACCTTCCTTTCACATGAACATGCTGTATAATATAATTTTTCCAAATTGCAGAATGCTGCGCGCTCTGGATTCAGACCGTTTCCAGGTGATGTTCCGTTATTTTGAAGATCGAGCCATCCAGAAAGACAAGTCAGGTAAAACAAAGATTTGAAAGGGTTACTACACGTGCACGTAACTAAACGTTGTGACTAAGTATCTTATTATTTCTTGCGAGTAATGCGATATCCATCATTTGGTTTTTAAGTTCCTCTTCTTCCTCAGGGATGATGCAGTGCGTGATTGTGGTTGGTGACAAGGTCTTTGATGTCTTCCTTCAAATGATGGCAGACAAGGTAGGCCCTAAAATTATGAAGTTTGAAGGTACAGTAGAGGTATTTAAAACTTGTCGAGTGACTCATGCCATATTTCCTGCATCAGCCCAAGACGAAGGCTCATGAAGAGGAACTGGAGCGGCACGCTCAGTTCCTGCTGGTCAACTTTAATCACATCCACAAACGGATCAGGCGCGTGGCCGACAAATACCTCTCAGGCCTGGCTGAAACGTAAGCATGTTAAACTTATTCAACATATTTCTTGGCAGACAATTTTATTTTAATTACAACTGAGACACAGTTTAAACTAGCACTAAGCAGTTGAAGGTTAAGGCTGCTTTCACTCCAGCCATTGTTTCTTAACTGCCTGTGCATGATGTACATGTGACCCAGGGGAAAGCAGCCACAAGGTGGAATGAGGTCACTCTTTTAAAAAAAACACTGCTGATGGGGGTTTTGGTCACAGTGGAGGACTTTTTTTGTTTTTGTTTTTTCAGGAAAGTGCCAACTGATGTCAAGCACTTTTTAACTTCAGGTTGTATTTTGGGGAACAAGCAAGAAGAAAATTGCCTGTGGAAAAAATTGAGTCTTATTAGTGAGCCCTGTGAGTGTGTGTGAGTGTGAGTGTGAGTGTGAGTGTGAGTGTGTGAGTGTGAGTGTGTGAGTGTGAGTGTGAGTGTGAGTGTGTGAGTGTGAGTGTGTGAGTGTGAGTGTGAGAGTGTGAGAGTGTGAGTGTGTGAGTGTGAGTGTGTGAGTGTGAGTGTGTGA
This sequence comes from Ictalurus furcatus, assembly GCF_023375685.1. Classification (NCBI taxonomy): domain Eukaryota; kingdom Metazoa; phylum Chordata; class Actinopteri; order Siluriformes; family Ictaluridae; genus Ictalurus; species Ictalurus furcatus. Next base: position 7,070,471 of record NC_071270.1, read on the forward strand.
GTGTGAGTGTGTGAGTGTGAGTGTGTGAGTGTGAGTGTGTGAGTGTGAGTGTGTGAGTGTGAGTGTGAGTGTGTGAGTGAGTGTGTGAGTGAGTGTGTGAGTGAGTGTGTGAGTGAGTGTGTGCGTGAGTGTGTGCGTGAGTGTGTGCGTGAGTGTGTGCGTGAGTGTGTGCGTGCGTGCGTGCGTGCGTGCGTGAGTGCGTGCGTGAGTGGGCTCAGCAGACAGGCGGACTTTGACTGAGCATCGCTTTAGCTCAGTGGTTAAGACATTGGAAGAATGAACGGTAGGTCATGAGTTCAAATCCAGCGCTGCCACTGCTGGGCCCTTGAGCAAGGCCCTTAGCGCCTGACCTTATGGAAGATAACAAACACAATCCTAACAGTTCAAGTCGTTCAAGTTCAATATCCCAATGTTAACTAAAAATAAAAAAGCTACAACGAAGGCAAACAACTCCTCATCGCCAGAGTTGTTATTATTAATCTTTTTATTTAGTTTTGATTACTTAATCATAAAAAAATCTACTCTAGAAAGACAGCTAGGCTTTTGTGTATACTATCTAGAAGTGGTAAGAATGTTCTTACAGTTACAGTGTGTCATGTGAGCTGCATATGAGCAGAAATATGCAATGGCCAATTTTTTGTCTGGGGGGGTGAGTGTTAAAGCTGCATGCTATGGGGCATGCACATGCTCAGCAGTGACTTTCAGACAAACCTGAGATTTCTCAAACAGCTTATCTGCTGAGATTTTTAGGAACTATTTTTAATTTGTTCTTTTGAAGAAAAAAGTTTTCAGGTACAATGTACCATCCCTTTTTTTTTCTTTCTCATAAACTCTTCAGTGAATCGGTGGCACAGTATCTATGGCGATTCTTATACTGATGAATTTATACTACTACTGATTGGTTTTTGTTTCTAGCTTCCCTCACCTGTTATGGAGCGGCCGTGTGTTGAAAACAATGCTGGACATTTTGCAGACGCTGTCCCTTTCGCTCAGCGCTGTGAGTTTACACACCAACTCTAGGCAAAGTATTCATGCTATCACATGTCAGCATCACGCTTCCTTTTTCCTTTTTACTGTTTTTTTTTTTTTTTTGCAGGACATCCACAAAGATCAGCCGTATTATGACATCCCAGATACTCCGTACCGCATCACCGTTCCTGATACTTACGAAGCCAGAGAGGTAGGAATCCAAGGCAGCAGACTCGTTAATGCTTGCTTGGTGGTCTCCCCCCCTCGAATTTAAGTGTTTTCCTTCTTTAAGAACACTGCATGTGTCCCTGATTAAAATAGTAATATTTAATGATTTAGCTCATTAATGATTTCAGTATTATTTCTTGATATTATTCATTCAATTTAGTTCAGTCAGTTTGGTTTATTGATTTTATAAAGCACATTTAAAACAACAGATGTTGAAATCAAAGTGCTGTACAAGAAATATCGAACAGAATTAAAACAAATTAAAAGAGTAAACAAAAAAAAATGTTACACCCTCAATTAAAACATGAAGAACACAAATAAGTCTTCAAAGAGGATTTAAACACAGAAACGTACGGGGAAGATCTAATGTGGAGAGAAAGACTATTCCAAAGCCTAGGAGCAGCCACTGAGAAAGCCCGGTCACCTTTAGCCTTAAAACGTGAACGAGGAATTGAGAGCAGTAATTGACTGGATGATTGAAGGTGTCTTGAAGCAGTGTACGGGTTGAGAAGATCACAAATATACTGCGGAGCAAGTCCATGCAAAGCTTTAAAAGCAACATTTTAAAATCAACACTTAGCTTGACCGGTAACCAGTGAAGAGAAGCGAGCGCAGGGGTAATGTGCTCAGGTTTTTTTAGCGCCAGTTAATAATCTGGCTGCCGCATTGTGTATCAATTGCAAATGGTCAACAGTTGTTCTAGGCAAACCGAGATAGAGTGAATTTCAGTAGTCCAACCTAGTTGTTATAAACGTGTGAATAACGGTTTCGAGGTCCTTTTTGGTGAGCATCATCTTCATTTTAGCAATAGATCGTAACTGATAGAAACTGCTTTTTACCACCACACTAATCTGCTTATCAAATCACAGTGTAGAGTCACAAATGACACCAATGTAGTCTATAAATAAACAAAACAATGACTAACATCATGTAAGCTGTACTATAATATGTTAAAGTAATTGAAGATGTGTAACATTGCATTTAATGTCAGTAATTGTATTTAGTTTTTGGAGTTACCATAATATTTCTGTCCTGGTGCAGAGTATTGTGAAAGACTTTGCTGCTCGCTGCGGTGAGATTCTGAAGGAAGCCATGAAGTGGGCACCGTCCGTCACTAAATCTCATCTACAGGTGCGTTTCATGATGAAAAACCACAAAGTTCATAAAGTCCCTTTGTTCCCTCGTATGTGATTTGATGATTAGTGTTTGTAGAACTGTGTGTTGTGCACTGCTTGATTCAATTCAGTTTGTCTGTATAGTGCTTTTAACAAAGGACGTGAACTTTATAGAAGTTCTGATGGAGAATTAGATCCCTGATGAGCGAGACAGGGGTGAGAGTGGCAAGAAAAAAAAAAAAGACAACTCGGACAACATGAGGAAGAAACCTTGAGAGGAACCAGCCTCAAAAGGGAACCAATCCTCTTCTGGTTGTTGCCATACAGTGAGAGTGTAGATCATTGCAGTGTACAGGTGTAGGAGAGTAAAGACAAGCAGAACAAAGTGTGTTGAAAGGATGTTTTTGATTATGACAGACAGTGCACAAGACTCCTGCAGTGAGCACAGCACAGTTTATTTTTCATTTGTTCAGGTTTTTTCCCCTACAATTTTTCCCCCTTATTTATTATCGAACTGCTGCTGAGGCTGCATCACAGGGCGTCATGAGCTCACAGAAAAGCTCAGAGTGTTGATGTGATTGATAGAGGAGAGAGAGTATCCCATCACTCCCACTCTGAGAGCACGGCCTTTTTTATGACCAGTTTTGTTTCTCTGCCTCCCAGCCGAACCTAGATTCAGACTCGTGCTGATCTTGAGCAAACTGTTCTGGGGAAGTGCAGATCTTTAGGGTATCTACATGGGAGCATCCAGAGCAGTAGAACGTAAGTCACAAACAGAAGGTGATTAACAGTTGGTCTTAATGTTTGTGTCTTTATTGTAGGAGTATCTGAACAAGCACCAGAACTGGGTTTCAGGTCTGACTCAGCACACAGGACTTGCTATGGCTACAGAGAGCATCCTGCACTTTGCAGGCTACAACCGGCAGAGCACAGCTTTGGGGGTGAGTCCTCGACACTGGTACAGCAAGGCAGGCACACACGAGATTCTGGTTGTGCTTAGCTTTGCCGCGTTAATGCAAATGGATGTACGGTTAATAAAGTAAATGCAGTCACACATAAAAGGCAAAATATAAATACATTTATTATTATTTTTCATCTATCTATTTAGCTATTTATGTGTTGTTGTTGTTGTTGTTGTTATTATTATTATTATTATTATTATTATTATTATTATTATTATTATTATTATTATTATATAATTTGATTATTTTAACAGCCTTTTCTCAAAATAAGCTGCATTTACTATATTTATAGTACATTTAAAATGCTAAATATGTAATTACAGGAGCGTAATCAGTGAAGGGGTGATGTGATGTGGCCTGATGCAAAACTGAGTTCATTTTTTTCCAATAGCAGCACATCCTTTAGTGTTATTATACTTACGCAGTTTGGCAATTATTCATTTTTTAAATTATTTATCTAATAACATTAGAACGAGAGCATGCATTCATATAAACCTGTTATTTGAATTACAGCCACCATTATTGTACGAGCTGCTGTTAATCAACCTACTGACCGATCAGATTTGAGACTTGAGCAGTGCTGTGGTACAACTATATATCCGTAATAGAGCTAAGCACTTCAGTATAGGGAAAACCGAACATGATGAACATAATTACATATAATTATGTTTAACTGTTCAGCTCAAGCTGAATAGTAGTCACATGAATGAATGTGCTCTGCCTCCAGACCAATCAGCTCACAGAGAGACCAGCATGTGTTAAGAAAGATTACTCCAACTTCATGGCCTCGCTGAACCTGAGGAATCGCTATGCAGGAGAGGTGCGTGTACTATCTCAGTCATTTCCTGAAATTCATGCTGTTCTTGTTCATGTGACCGTGCTCATAGCACAGTAGCAGCAAAGTGTATGTGTGTGTGTGTGTATCCCATGTAGGTGGCAGGGATGCTCCACTTTTTAGAGGCGACACGCAGCACCTCAGACCTGAATAAGATGATGCTCCGACAGCTGAACGAGGCCCTGGAAAGCCAGCAGCCAGAAGAATTTACTGAGGCTATGTTCAAAATGGCAGCGCTCCTTATCACCTCCAAAGGCATAACACCTTTGTTCATGGCACCTCTTGCTCCCTAGAAACATAATTTAACCTGAGTTCCAAACAATCTTTCATGTATTGTCATTATATGGGAATGTTTCATATACCCAGTATGTCAGGAGTAATTGTTTGACTGGTTGTCAGTTTGGAATTGTGGACACGTTGTAGAGTAAACAGAACTGTTACAGAATGAATGTTCTTGTACTATAGACTGCGACCCGCAGCTCCTGCACCACCTGTGCTGGTCCCCACTGAAGATGTTTACTGAGAACGGCATGGAGACAGCTATAGCCTGCTGGGAATGGCTTCTAGCAGCTAGGACTGGCGTGGAGGTCCCGGTAATGCAGAGTGTCCTACCATCTGTCATTTTTAATTAAAAAAAAATGTACCTAAAATGTTAGTAGAAACATTAACATTTTGAAAAAATGATATAATATTCCAATCACAATCTGCATTCTTTGTTTGTAGTTTATGCGTGAGATGGCAGGTGCCTGGCAGATGACGGTGGAGCAGAAGATGGGGCTGTTCTCTGTGGCAGAAGTGGAAGCTGACCCACTGGCAGCGTCTGAGGAGAGCCAGCCCAAGCCCTGTGCCCCCAACGTCTTCCCACATTACGTCTGGATCGAGGTTGGTGAACTATTTATGAACTATTGACATGATCATGCTTACACCACAGCGATTCTGAATTCTCAAAACTGATTAGTCAAAAAGGTGTTGATTAATTTCCTATAACAGCATGGCTATGACGTAATGTCTGCTGCAAGGCAACAGTTGATGTTTTTTTCAAGCTATTCTAATACTTTATTGTTTCTGTAGTAACAGAAACAACTTATTTACAGTGACTTGGAAAATGAGCACATCATTTAAGACTAATTGATATTGTTTTATTGTGTAACTATGAAATATCAACATATCAATGTTATATATTACATTTACTGTAATAATGTTTATGGTCTAAATTATTTTTGGTCCTCCAGTTCCTTGTCCAGCGCTTTGAAATCGCAAAGTACTGCAGTGCGGACCAGGTGGAGATTTTTGGCAGCTTGCTGCAGAGGTCGCTGTCTCTCATGGTGGGAGGCCCGAAAAGCAGCCTGAACCGGCACGTGGCAGCTATCGGACCTCGCTTCAGGTTTAGAGACTGCTTTCTGACTCTTTTTCCTCCAATACGGTCACGTTCGCTGTTTTATATTCTATAAAGAGGGTGACTGTAACATGAATCAGTGTTGCTTGGAAGTCAGCTGGTTGATTTTTGCATGCAGGTTGCTGACTCTTGGTCTTTCACTGCTTCATTCTGATGTGGTTAGCAACGCCACCATCCGCAATGTGCTTAGAGAGAAGATCTACTCAACTGCCTTTGATTACTTCAGGTACTTCGATGCTTCCCCCCCCCCCTGAAATATAGGATTTAATCACTAATCATAAAAACAAGTACTGTTTTAAACCATGGATTTTATCATCATAATCTAGTTCCTAAACTATTGTATCCGTGGACACTTTCATGAGAAGCAGTTTATAATCACTGATGCTTCTCCATTTTCAGCGTGGCATCCAAATTCCCCACTCAGGGGGACAAGCGTCTGCGGGAGGACATCAGTGTCATGATCAAGTTCTATGCCAGCATCCTCTCAGACAAGAAGTACCTTGCCGCTAGTCAGCTTGTGCCACCGGGTGAGCCTGGCGCCAATCCCCCTCAAAGCTCCCTATCCGCCGGGATTTTCGGATCGCTTATCGTTTCCAGCACTTCTCCGATATCGATCTTAAGTAAGCCTGCCTTGCTCCGCCTGTGCTGACACGCACTGCCTCGGGAGCATGCCACCGCAGTTCCAATTTGCCAGCGTGCAAATTTGAAGCCTGCACTTAAAAATGCACGACTTTGTCACCGCGGCCGCCGATTTATCAATTTGTTGCGAATTGAGAAATGGCTCCGCCCCCATCTCCCCCACCAATGCCACCTTTGCTAACCATTGTAGAAAGCATTCTCTCATCCACACATTAGCACGCTCATGTAGAATGCATGGTCACTTTCAGTATTAGAGGACTAATTTAGACTCCATCCGCCCCTGAAAGTCCCCTCCATCCGTGTGTTATACCACTGACACAAGAACGCACCATAACAAAGCAAGAAATGGCTTGTTTGAAATCTGTAGTCATTTGTAGTGCAGGTATTGCTAATTATCCATGCAAACTGTAAAAGGTAGATTGAATGTGCTGGAATTATAACAGGGGCTCGCCTGTAAGATGTTAAGATGGAAAAAGCCAACTGAAGTGAGAAGATAATGATATGGGAATAAACCCTGAACGTAGATGTATGCCTATTGAATTATATTTTGCTTGACTCTGGCAGACAATCAAGACCCGTCGCTGAACAGCCTGTCGGTGATGACTGCTGCCGACCCCAGGAACACCATGGACATGTCAGTAGGCACACGCCAACAGAGTGGCCAGGGCTGGATCAACACCTACCCACTGTCCAGCGGAATGTCCACTACTTCAAAGAAATCTGGTATGACTGCTCTCTGCTGTTCTGATGTAATTGTATAATTGTGTTAACCTCGCACTCCCCGTAATGCTATGAGCTTCAGGCTAGAAGTGTGCATCAGGACTGGAATGTCACCCAGCAAAAAACAAAACCTGCTGCAGCAGGCAGTTTTTGACTTTTATGTGACTTTTATATGAATCTTGCAGGAGAACGCACGGCCATGCTGGTTGACATAGTATTAGGTGCGGCGCTGCACGACGCATTTACTCCATTCATTCATTCATTCTTCAGTAACTGTGGTTTAAATGACTAATTTGTATGATATTTTTTGAAAGAGAACCATCTAAGTTTCTAAGAAAATGTCATGTGCAGGTGCAAACAAAAAGAAAAACTTCAGACAAAAGGCAGGGTTGGTCTGAATTGATGGGAGCAGGATTAAAAAACAAAGCAAAAATGATTGTATCTGTCTTTGGATACTTTTCCTGTTCAATACCATGATAAGTACAGTGATTTAGATTTTGTGCTCATGATTATACTTTCTCGCTGTAACAACCCAAGACTGTAGCTTTAATGCGCTATTTTTCCGCCGTTGTTCAAGGCCACTGTGTTCCAATAATTTTCCCTTTCCTTCTTTATTCACCACAGGAATATCAAAGAAGAGTAATAGAGGCACTCAGCTGCACAAGTACTACATGAAGCGCAGAACACTACTACTGGCTTTACTGGTAAGCCTCTGTTTTGCTTTAATCCAGTCTTAATTTTCACTTTTCTCATTTGCAATTCAGAGAAAGCTGATTGAGAAAGTTAACTGCGGGGCTTTAGCCATGCTATAACACTTACTTTCTTAAGCTAGTGGAGCTCTCAGCCTCTTATTCTCTCCATCTTTTCCCATCCAGGCAAGTGAGATTGAGCGTCTGACCACGTGGTACAACCCACTGTCTGCCCAGGAGCTGGCCATCTTTACAGAACAGTCCGTAGAGACCAGCATTGCTAATTGGAGGTCCAAGTATATCACTCTGAGTGAGAAACAATGGAAGGACAACGTCAACCTGGCCTGGAGTATCTCTCCCTACCTTGCCTTGCATCTCCCATCCAGGTACCCATGCAGTTTGTATTGTGTGTTTAAAAATTCATTTATGATACCTGTACAACACAAGATTATTACATTCGAACCCTTTAAACTTTTTAAACCTTAGTCTACTCTCATAACTACATTCTATTAATCCATTAGTTTCTGTGTAGCAACTGAGTAATAAACAATAGTTTCAGCATAGTCTGCAACAGAGTGGCGTAACAGAAACACGTTCGCCCTATCATCAGGAGACTGCGAGTTTGAATCCTGCCGATGCCACATCTTTTCATCCATGTTCTCTGGGTGGGAGGAACAGCATTCTATCTCTCCCCTGTCAGTCACAATGACGCTAGCCAGTCAAAGGTGTCTGTCAACCCGTGTATGCAGATGATGGTGGCTCGCACTTTCCTCTGAATATGTTATGCTGCCCTGTGATGTAGCATGAGCAGCAGTTCGGAAAGATGCAGAGGTTGGGTTCACATGCCTCAGAGGAAGCACGTGTTGGCCTGCACCCTTCACTGGTTGGTAGCGGTCATGTGATGGGGGGATAGCGTTAGCTAGTGGGTGGGGGTTGTCAAATTGGGGAGACAATGCGAGGAAAATAAAAACAAAACAAACAAAACAAAAAACTGAATAAATCAGACAGAAGTAGTAACACAATATTAAGACTTTGTGTATAAAGAGTATTGTTCATTGTGGCACAACAGAAGTGTTGGCTCCATCACTGGGAGATTATGAAATTATGAGTTTGCACCCTGACGATGCCACAGTCCGAGAGAGAGCATTATTCCCACCTTTCTCTCTAGGTGGGAGAGATTACAATACTCTCTCACCTGTCGATCAAAACGACTCTAATCAATGCGTATGAGCTCCCAGCTGCCATGTGAATCAGAAAAGATGCAATGACTGTCTTCACGTAGTTCAAGGAAGCATATGTTAGCATTCACACTTCCTAGGTATCTGTCATTCTGTAGTCACTCACTAGACAGTGGGGGGAATTGGTAATGACCTTATTGGAATTTAAAATGGGCTAAAAATCCAGAAAAAGAGCTGTGAGTGAGTGAAAATAAGTGATTAAAAGAGGACATTTACTGACATACTCCATGATGATTTATTCGCTCAGTTAAATTATCTACACAATTTTTTTGTTCTATAAATACTGATTTCTCTGATTTTCACCTCAAATGTTTTTTCTTTTTAATGTTGTGTGTTGTAAATATTTCGTTGTTGTAGGGGTGTTTTTAGGTCATCATTGTACCAGTATAGCAGAACATTAAGAGTGTTTTGATCATTTTAGATACAGTTGCTTGCCATGAAGGGGGTGAATAATTTTGAAACTGGAGAAATCATTATAAGTTGCATTTTCAGTTGAATTTGGGGAAACCACTCGAAGCATTCGTTGTGTTGAACTATTTCAATTGCTTTTGTTTGTTTTGTTCATCGCAAACAACTGAAAGTCTGTACATTTTGACAATAAACCTGATTTGCAAACTGCTTAAACATTTTTTGGAGTGGTTTTGCATAAATATTGTCATCCAGGTTTGTAACACTATTATGTAGTTGACCTTTTTACGGCCTGTTTTTCAGGTTCAAAAACACAGAGGCCATTGTTGCTGAAGTGACCCGGCTGGTTCGGCTGGACCCTGGCGCTGTCAGCGATGTCCCAGAGGCAGTTAAGGTGAGAGATTTTCATGGGGGAAAAGGAAAAGAAAGGACGTTCCCTTTCATTTGGAACAGATGGGCATAAATATAAAAGAAAAGTGGGGGGGGGTGACACCTGAGCAATGTGTGATTAGATATAAAACTTGCACTCATTGTTTAAGCCATTTGTAGTATTTAACATGTATGATTGTGATTGTTTATTTACACACTGCTTACTCTTCTTTTTTTTATTATATTTCTCTCAATCGACAGTTCCTGGTCACATGGCACACCATTGATGCTGACTCGCCTGAACTGAGCCACATCCTGTGTTGGGCCCCTGCTGACCCCCCAACTGGCCTGTCGTATTTCTCCAGCATGTACCCTCCTCACCCCCTTACCGCCCAGTATGGAGTCAAAGTGCTGCGCTCTTTCCCTCCAGTACGTACCAGTGGCCATGTCCAGAATGCTTTATTTCTGATTTGGAGTTAGAAATTAATGGGATATTTATGTTAGGTTTTATTTTTTGTAATGGCACAATTTAATTAATTAATTTAAGTGCAGTAAGAGAAGTGGTGAGCAGAAACATGCCTTACAATAATATGTGATTGCAAGATGTCTCAAATCAACCTGCAGTTCCCTGTGTAGCGAATTGCTGTATATAGATTGAAAGTGACTCGAATTTCTTTTAAAGAGAATATATCTGCTGGAACAATGAAACACTTTCTGGAAAATGTGATCTCATGCGTTAACATAAAGGACACACATGACTTCAGTAGCATAACGCTAGCTTAACAAGAGTATATTGCGTGTTATAATTATAAATCATCAAAATGAAAATGTAATCTGTACTTAAGTGTTATGAATTTATTAATAATCAGAGCTAGAGTGGCTGGAGATTCATGCATCTTCTTAAATCAAATTTAACTTGCCCTTTGGCTTGATGCGCAATATAGTCTTCATTCTTGCGGAAAAGGGAAATCACCGAAGGGGAAAGGACACGGGACATGAAGGAGGTGGATTTGCTTCTGGTAGCGGACTTTATCTGCATGAACTTTGACTTGTGAATTCATGAGCCTCTGGCTTACATCAAAACAGTATGTCGAAAGCTTGGTGTGACAGTCACAGTAGTTGATATGTTCAGCTCGATGGTCTGACTAACTGATCACGTGAACATTTTTCTGCGTACTAACAAAAGAAATCTGGTGGAGAAATTAAAATCGGTTAACTGTACAAAAGAGATGAGATGTACTGTTTGTTTTTATACACTCAGCTGGTTGCTTATAAATTGTGCCGTTCAAAAAACACTATATGGCCAAATGTATGTGGACACCTTATCATCAAACCCATATGTGTCCATTATAACGCCATGGATGTTAACGCAGGTTTAGTCCCCTTTGCTGCTATAACAGACTCCAGTCTTCTGGGAAGGCTTTCCACTAGATTTTGGAGCATAGCTGTGGGGATTTGTGCTCATTCAGCCACAAGAGCTTTACTGAGGTGGGGCACAGATGTTCGGTCAGGAGGCCTGGTGCACAGTTAGCGTTCCAGTTCATCCCGACGCTGGTCAGTGAGGTTGAGGTCAGGGTTCTGTGCAGGCCAGTCGAGTTCTTCCACACCAACCTTAACAAACCATGTCTTTATGGACCTCGCTTTGTGCACAAGGGACCCTTTAGTTCCAGTGATGGGAAATCTTAGTGTTACAGCATACAAAGACATTCTAGACAATTGTGTGCTTACAAATTTGTGGCAACAGTTTGGTGAACGCCCATATATGGAGTGATGGTCAGGTGGCCACATACTCCTGGATCTATAGTTCAGCCACTATGTTTGATAATATATGCTGTTGGCATGAAAGCGTCCTGTAATGTCAGTTAACATCATACGTTTTCTTTTTTTTTCCTCTCTGCTAGGATGCGATTCTGTTCTACATTCCACAAATTGTGCAAGCACTCCGGTATGACAAGGTAGGAAGCTTTGGCTCATTGCACAGTTTTCCTAATGACACACAGGACAGTGTTTTCTCATGTCTCATGATGCGTGTTTTTCGCTCCTCTGTGACAGATGGGGTATGTGCGCGAATACATACTGTGGGCTGCACAGAAATCCCAGCTGCTTGCACATCAGTTCATTTGGAACATGAAGACCAACATCTACTTGGATGAGGAGGGTCACCAGAAAGACCGTGAGTAACTGGAGAGTGATCAAAACCAGAGGAAATGATAATTAATCCCAAGTAGTCCCAATAATGATTACATTGGTCAATTTCTGTAACATTATAGTTAGAGCCTATTTAATATATCATTAGCTATTTATTAATAACATAGGCAGCCACATGTACCATTTCTCAGGTGTAGTAGCTCATGGAGCAGATATGTTTTTATGCAGAATCTCAACTGACCTCTGTTGGTTTTCATTCACTGTTATTAACAATGTTCAGACAAATCTTTGAGGTGAAATACTTTGCATAGGATATTCTGATTTACAAGCTTGTAGTTGGTCTGTTAGTTGTATTAAAGACAATGTAGGTGTTAACAATCTTTTTAACCCCCCCCCCCCCCCCCGTACACAGCGGACATTGGAGAGCTGCTGGAACAGATGATGGAGGAGATCACAAGCTCTCTGTCTGGCCCAGCTAAAGACTTCTACCAGCGCGAGTTTGACTTCTTCAACAAGATCACCAATGTCTCTGCCATTATTAAGTATGTTCTCAAACACCAGTTAGTAATAAGAGAACTTCTCTGTTGTTCCAGGATTCATAATGTGCTGTTTTCTTATTGTCAGGCCAGTTCCTAAAGGCGAGGAGAGGAAAAGAGCTTGCCTCAAAGCCCTGTCTGATATCAAAGTTCAGCCAGGTGAGTGTTAATTTCCAGAGCATGTTCATGTTATGCTTTTGTCTAAGTACCCTTATTTTTATTTTTTTTTAATTTTGGGTTTATGACCTACTTTTTGTTCTGTTCACTCTTCCAGGCTGCTACTTACCAAGCAATCCTGAAGCCATTGTTCTGGATATTGACTATGAGTCAGGAACTCCCATGCAGAGGTGAGGTCTCTAAAACGCTAAAGAAAATGAGATACATCATTACTGTAATAGCACAGCTAATTGTAGTGCTCAATATTTGTATGGCGGATTGAGAAAACCAGTCAGATATCTATGGTTATGGCTGAATTCTCGCAAAATACTGAGATATATTACTCAACATTTTGACACTACTAGAATTCACAGCAGACCCGTGGATTAGCTGTTGTCTGCGTTCCGTACGCACTTCTGGGCAGCATATGTGGATTTGCATCTTGTAGTGCTGAAACATTGGTAAAATTCTGTCTGCTCATTTGACTTGCATCTGAAAACTTTTCAGAAACAATTCAGGTTTTGGTTTTTACTGTGATTCAGTGATTGATGCCAAATCTCAAAATGTGCCTACAAAAATGCTAAAAAAAACCCAACAACATCCAAATGTTTGGAGATGGAGTGCAAAGACAAGAGAGATTGGAGACTCATAATTGTGCTACAGTGTATAGTTGAATAGTTTTTGTTAGCACTTCTTTTTCCTAGGAATGTGTTATTCTACTTTCAGAGTCAGTTTGTATATAGAATAGATGATGATGTGTTTTAAAAAAAAAAAAAAGCACAGCCTTATATCATGGAAATTGATTTTCACATACTTTGACCCCTGAACTTGTAGTAACCATAAATATATGTCAGGAGGTAATGAGCCAGTTTTACAAATGCAGCTGTAAAAGTGGTCAGTCTGCCTAAAGATTTCTAAACGTTTGCTAGCTAAGCGTGATCTCCTCAAAGAGAATGTCAGGCTTTGATCAGGTTGTTCATAGCTACATGCGTCTCAAATGAAATGGACGTAACCTGAATCGTTTCAGCTTGTGATCAGGCATCAGATGCCGAAATGTGATTGGGAATGGAATCTGGTTAATGGCTGTAACCAGATTTGAACAAGTTGTAGCTTGTGGTTAAGATGAAAAAGAGAAATATAATTTCAATTCAGGAAGGTTTGTAGTTTTCAGAACTATAAATAGTAGAAAATGCCGAATAGGGTTTTCTCAGGCTGTCGCACGCTTCATGTGTCAGGACATTTCTGTGAAATTCATTTGCTTGTATTTTGCAGTGCTGCCAAAGCTCCTTATCTGGCAAAGTTCAAAGTCAAGCGATGTGGAGTGAGTGAGCTTGAGAAAGAAGGTGTGTTGTATATTCCTCTCGCACTCTTTTTTTTTTTTTTTGTCTCTGTCTATTCACTGTTTTGTGCAGGTCTGACATAATCATGGAATGAAAAAAAAAAGGGGTTAAACTTTTTTTCTCTCCAATTAATTATATTGTATTGACTAAATATTATAGTTACATGATCCTTGCCCAGGTCTGGTATTTGATTTGAATTTAAATACCGTCATTGCCATAGCTATGAAATTTCAGAAGCCCTTCAGCCGAATGTTTGTAGACTCTGCTGTGAAAGTAATAGTGTGCGTATCAAGCTTTCTAGACGGAAAGGTGAATACACCATACGCTTGACTTTCGATAGTCTTTAAATCGTTTATACGGAACAAAACGACACATCCAGGATCATCAACATTTTCAGCATTAGATTTGTTTGTGTTGGTACATTTCTAAGGAATTATTCAAAGAAGTATGTGTTTACCCATAATGAGAAACCTAAAAATGACATCATCAACTAATCACAGCTGTATTTACGTGTAGCTCCAGACTCTGTTGTCTTTAGACGTTCTTTTATTTTCAACATAAATCCAGATAATAACACAAAATACTCTTCAGCACAACTTATTGATCATTGCATAAGTGTATACTGTGTTCATTCCAGGTCTGCGATCCCTCAGCGATTCTGTAGATGACGGCGAAGAAAACTCTGAAGCCGCCCAGAAGATCTGCTGGCAAGCGGCCATTTTTAAAGTAGGAGACGACTGCAGGCAGGCAAGTCATCTTCCAAATATTTTAAGGCCACTGCTTTTTTGAATTCAGTGATGATCATTTTTGATGACAAACCTTATCTCTTGTGATAGGACATGCTGGCACTACAGATCATCGGGCTCTTTAAGAACATATTCGCGCTGGTGGGGCTCGACCTGTTTGTGTTCCCATACAGGGTTGTTGCTACAGCCCCTGGAGTGAGTTTCACTGCATAACACACACTAATCACTGTTAGGATCTTAGCTATTTTCTGACAGTTTTGCTTAGTTTATCGTTGGCTTATAAAGTTCCCTTGGCTTTTGATTTGAATATACTTTTTTTAATAAATACAGAAATAAATATATAAAGAGTGGTGATAGAAACCAGGAATAATTGAAGAGAATATTTTAAGAAGAAATGTCACGATTAGTACATGCAGTTGAAAATCAGGTGCAGAACTCACTGTTCAAGAATACAAATAAATAAAGCAGAGAATGTGTGTGTGTGTGTGTGTGTGTGTAAAAAGCACTGTTTTTTTCTTCCAGTGTGGTGTAATTGAGTGTATCCCGGACTGTAAGTCTCGTGATCAGCTGGGCAGGCAGACCGACTTCGGCATGTACGACTACTTTAGAAACAAGTATGGCGACGAGTCCACTCTGGCTTTCCAGAAGGTAACGTATTTCAAAACTAATGCTCGTTTGTTTCCTTTGAAAAGAAAAGAAAATATATATATATACATACATATACATATATACACACACACACACACACACACACACACACACACACACATATATATATATATATATATATATGTGTGTGTGTGTGTGTGTGTGTGTGTGTGTGTATATTAAAAATAAAGAATAAAACACAATAGACCTGCTGTTGTAGGAAAATAATCAATGGGTGGTGTGATGTCACTCAAAAGTTGATTATTTTCCAATAACAGTGTATTCCGAAGTGTTTTATTTCTCTTGTACTCCAGCGATTTGCCGTTACTGACGATTTTTCATTCATGAAATGAACGACACATTGTGGAACGTCCTCGAAGCAAGTCCTTCTCTGTTAGGACTGGTGTTATAACAGCTATAAACAGTCATTCCCTCACTTTTTAATTCTCTCTTGAAGCTACTAGGACAAAAATGTAGCTTGTTATGTTTTCGAGAAAAAGCTCAAAACCTGTGTCGGAAAACTTAGTTACGTCTTTAACTGTTACAAAGGACTAACACTGGAGACTCCTTCTAAAAATGCAAAATAAATGTTATCACAGAAAACACCACTGTATCAACACCAATTTCTGAATATGTTTATGTGGATCATCGCACATAAAATTTGCTGTGTACTACTGCTATTATACTGTTATATTACAATAAGCACATTAATGTAAACGTTGCAGCCGGAACTACTGTCAGAACCACTGTGATAGAAAATTTATCAACACGTTCTAACGAATCAGAATGACTGTTCAGCAGTGCTGTGGCATAATGCAAAGTAATTAATGTTTTTTTTTTTTTTTAATGTTATGAATTCAGTTCAATTCAGTTTATTTGTATAGCACTTATAACAATGGACGTTGTCACAAAGCAGCTTTACAGAAATCTGGATATAGATACAAACTTGTCCCTAATGATCAAGCCAGAGGCAATAGTGGCAAGGAAAAACTTCTTGAGAGGAGTTTTTTCAATGAGGAAGAACCCTTGAGAGGAACCAGACTCAAAAGAGAACCTTCTTTTTCTGGATGACACCCAGATAGTGCAATTATGAGTTATACTTATTCACAGCTGTATACTATAGAGTCATGCAGTGCTATATGTGTTATGTGCAGTTGTAGCTTTGTGATTAATGGTGTGTGATAGTGACTGGAACATTGTAGGATAAAATAACAGGGCTGCCAGAAAGCCACTGTTGGGCTCTTAACCCTCAACCGCTCAGTTATATTAATGGATTTGATTCTGCCTCAGTTCTAAATAGCTTTGGAAACATGTATCTGGCAAGTGAATAAATGTAAATTTATTCTATAGCTGTAAAAATGTTTAAATCGCATGCTATCCTGTCTGATGTCTGTTCCCTTAAATGGACAATCAGGTGTCCTAATGCACTGCCTGTGCTCTTGTGTCCACCAGGCGCGATATAATTTCATCCGCAGCATGGCTGCCTACAGCCTGCTCCTCTTCCTGCTGCAGATCAAAGACCGGCACAACGGAAACATCATGCTGGACAGCAAGGGCCATCTGATTCACATCGGTGTGTTTGTCTCTGATTTCTAAAACACAAGGCCAAAAACCCTAATGTTGAGTGCTTTTTTTTTTCTTTCAACAACAACAAAAAAAATTACTTTCGCAACAAATTGTAATTAAAAAAACTATAAGAACATATATATACATGGACGTTCCTGCAAAATATAGAAATAATACTATAATACTATTGCTTCTAAAGCAGGTTGGAGACTTACCAAAACATGATTATTCTCAAATACCACAATAATGCTTGAAGTAAATAATCAAAAAAAAAAATGACTGTATTTCAAATTTGATTAAAAGAATACATATGTACAGTGAAATCCAAAAGTCTGAGCGCACTAGTGAAATTTTTTCTATTTTGCATTAAAATTTCTAATTTAAAACAACATTTTTTCGTTTAAAAAACCCAACTTGAGTAAAAAGTAAAATCTTACAAAGTCTCTTAGTATTTGGTACATCCTCTTTTTTCTTTAATGACAGCGCGCACTTGAGCTGGACTCCAAGTTTGTGCAAAACCTTCTGGTCCATTTTAGATCAGAACACGGGCTTCAATAGAAAAGATAAAGCATGAGGAAAATCTTGAGCTTTATACAAAGCAGTTAATAGTCAATATCACAAATTTGCTGACATTTAAATAGAAACAGTACAGAAACTCTTGAATATTAAATATGAAAGATATTGAACAATTACTTTTTTGTTTTAAATATATATTTAAAGATGTTCAATGTGGTCTCAGTTTTTTTGGACCCCACTGTATATGTACTAAAAAAAAAAAGAAGGGGGAACACTGCTGCGCTGATACACGGTGGCTTAGTGATTAGCACGCCTCACACCTCCAGGGTCAGGGGTTCAATTCCCACCATGGCCCTGTGTGTGTGGAGTTTGCATGTTCTCCCCGTGCTGCGGGGGTTTCCTCCGGGTACTCCGGTTTCCTCCTCCAGTCCAAAGACATGCATGGTAGGCTGATTGGCATTTCCAAAGTGTCTGTAGTGTATGAATGGGTGTGTGAATGTGTATGTGAGTATGCACCCTGTCCAGGGTGTACCCCGCCTTGTGCCTGATGCTCCCTGGGATAGGCTCCAGGTTTTCCCGTGACCCTGAAGGATAAGCGGTATAGAAGATGGATGGATGTTTCACTTTTAGATTGTGTTTAATTAAAATTTATTATTTCTTTCTTGAATTCACAGTGAAACCACTGATTGGTCAGAAGGTGCTGATTAATTTTCTATAACAGCATCTCTGTCAGTAGGACTTATATAGCTCCACATAATTCATGGTCTAACAGATTAGAAATATTAACTAACAAAGAAAAACTTAGAGTCGTTGATATGAGTCTTTCTCTAAGGAGATTTATTTAACATTTGTGGAAGGAGTACTAAAATAAAAAAAGAACTTCTAAAAAAAGAAACAATAATAATAACAATTTACACTGATCATCCTGTTCAAAATCGTACACCCCCCTATCTCTTAATGTATCGTGTTGAATTCTTGAGCATCAGTGAATGTTTGCACCTTTTGTAATAGTTGTGTACGAGTCCCTCAATCGTCCTCAGTGTGAAAAGATGGACCTTAAAATCATATAGTCGCTGTTGGAAAGGGGTCAAATATGCAGAAGATGCTGGAAAAGCAAAGAATGTGCAGGACCTGGAGGATTTTTCTGAAGAACAGTGGGCAGTTTAACTGCTCAGAACAAACAAGGGACTCATGAACAACTATCACAAAACATAAAAACATTAACGTGGATCATCCAGGTCACGACACACAGTATTAAGAATAAAGGGTATGTAAACTTTTAAACTGGTTGATATGTGTAAATTCAGTTATTATTGTGTCTTGTGGACTATATGTAAACATCTGTTATGTGAAATAGCTTATTCAGGGCAGAACTAAATAACACAACAACATGCAATATTTATGATCTCGTTTATTTAAAAAAAAAATCAGATTCGGCAAGGCGTATGACCTCAACTGTAAATGTAACTATAAATGGTAAAAAATGATAAATTGATAAATGTTCTTTAACAAATAATAATAAATGTAATCATTGGAAAATTGGTGTGGTAAAAGAGAAACATGCTGTTTTAGGGAAAAAATCAGCTTTATGTTGGAAATGTCATCACGCCACGCCATCATTGATTATTTTCTATAACAGCACCCCCTGATGTGTTTTATTCCTGAAATTGATGTTTTTTTTGGTTTTGAAGTCTTGCAGTAGAATTATTTCTTTTTGTTTGTGGTTGTAGACTTTGGCTTTATGTTCGAGAGCTCTCCGGGTGGAAACCTGGGCTGGGAGCCGGACATCAAGCTGACCGACGAGATGGTGATGATCATGGGGGGCAAAATGGAGGCCACTCCGTTTAAGTGGTTCATGGAGATGTGCGTGCGTGGATATCTTGCTGTAAGGTGAGACGTGTGCCTCGTAAATATTTGATGATGAGGGATATGGTGTAAGGCCAGGACACAGGGTTAGAGTTCAGTCTGATTTTATTGAGGTGGGAGAAATTTAGAATATTACTGAACTGGAGGCCATTGCTTATGAGGAATGGACTAAGATTCCTCAGGAACGGTGCCAGAAGCTATGTATCTCGTTTGCAGCAGGTCATAACAGCAAAAGAGTGCTCTACTAAGTACTAAAGATGCTTTCCATGAAGGGGTTGAATAATTTAGAAACTGGAGAAGTCATTATAAGTTGCATTTTCAGTTGAATTTGGGAAAAGCACTTGAAGCATTCGTTGTGTTGAACTATTTCAATTGCTTTTGTTTGATTTGTTCATTGCAAACAGCTGAAAGTCTGTACATTTTGACAATAAACCTGATTTGCAAGGGGGTTTGAATTATTTTGATTGCAAAAAAAAAAGCTTTCATATTTGTGTTCTAACCTCTTTTCCTGTCTGTCTTTCTGGCTAATCAAAGGCCATATATGGATTCTGTGGTGTCATTGGTGACCTTGATGCTGGATACTGGCCTTCCATGCTTCAGAGGACAGACCATAAAACTGCTCAAGTATGTTGCGTGTGTCTTTTACCAGCAGACATTGTCACAAAGCAGCTTTACCGAAATCTGGATGTAGATTTAGAGCTCTAATGAGAGAGCCAGAATTGACATGAAGAAGAAACCTTGAGACTCTAATGGGAACTCATCCTTTCATGCAGGGTGCACTCAATAGAGAGATTATAAATCATTGCAACATAAGGTCTAGAAGAGTAAAGGCAAACAGTACTTGGGGCATTTTCACAATTGGCCCAAATACTTGAGTCTCATGATTACAATTCCATACATCACTATTATGCACACAGGTTTGCAAAATGGTATGCGCTAGGTACCTCCATTTTTAGTCTTTTGTTATATTCTTTTGGTGCCAACACTCAAGCTGTGAAGAAAAATGCTTTTTGGATATGTAGCATGTCCTCATGCAGGAATGCCTGGAAAGGATTTTCAGTATGCAGGGTTTTCGCTAGGTTTTCAGAGGGCTTAGGTGCTGTCTGGGTTCCCGTGGGTAGTAGTAGCTGGGGGGTTTGAAATTATTCAAAGGAAAGTTTCAGTTATTTTATGTTTTTGACCAATATCTTTACCATTTTTGTGAAAGAAAGCTAAGCAACACTTATTGCACTTACAGTCAAAAGTCTATTCATTTCACCAAGTAACATGTTTGAGATTTAATTGAAATATACGTTTATACATTTATTATACATATACATTTATTTCAACAGCAAATATTGCAGCTCTCTTTCGAACACTTTGTTCAGGCTTACCTAATCAATGGCTTGTAACTTGCTTATCCAAGTCGCAAGTTGAAGGTTATAACTGCCATCCCAAATTGACGGCACGGAGAAATATCCAGCCAGCTGTTTGATTAGCTTGACGACGAGCATTTATCACACACCAATCTCACAAACGTTTGTCCAAACTCTGATTGTTGATTGGCCGGTTATTCCTTTTGCCAGCTAACCTTTCTGTTTAGCGCAGACTTAGTGAGATTATCCACTGATACAAGGATGAGTTTTGAACATAAACTGCAATAAGCCAGTGCTCTTATTAATGTCTAAATAAATGTTTAAAAATGTATTGTTGTTTGTGTATTATAGGCAAAGGTTCAATCCAAACATGAGTGAAAAGGATGCTGCGGCATTTATGATTAAAGTCATCGAGCGTTGCTTCCTCAGCAGCAGGTACAAGCTCATTATTATTATTATTATTATTATTATTATTATTATTAATTTATTTATCTATTTTTATTTTTGAAAAAATCATTTTAATTCATGGTCAGTAAATCATTAAACCAATTTGTCAGCATATAAAACTTTTTAAAAAGATTTATTTGATTGTACATCAATGAGAACAACAATAATAATCCATTTTAGTGGCTGTAGTTGATAGCCACGTTCATGTTTGCCATATACAGTATCTCACAAAAGTGAGTACACCAGTCACATTTTTGTAAATATTTGATTATATCTTTTCATGTGACAACACTGAAGAAATGACACTTTGCTACAATGTAAAGTAGTGAGTGTACAGCTTGTGTAACAGTGTAAATTTGCTGTCCCCTCAAAATAACTCAACACCCAGCCATTAATGTCTAAACCGCTGGCAACAAAAGTGAGTACACCCCTAAGTGAAAATGTCCAAAATGGGCCCAATTAGCCATTTTACCTCCCCGGTGTCATGTGACTTGTTAGTGTTACAAGGTCTCAGGTGTGAATGGGGAGCAGGTGTGTTAAATTTGGTGTCATCGCTCTCACACTCCCTCATACTGGTCACAGGAAGTTCAACATGGCACCTCATGGCAAAGAACTCTCTGAGGATCTGAAAAAAAGAATTGTTGCTCTACATAAAGATGGCCTAGGCTATAAGAAGATTGCCAAGACCCTGACACTGAGCTGCAGCACGATGGCCAAGACCACACAGTGGTTTAACAGGACAGGTTCCACTCAGAACAGGCCTCGCCATGGTCGACCAAAATATGTTGGGTGCACGTGCTCAGCGTCATATCCAGAGGTTGTCTTTGGGAAATAGACGTATGAGTGCTGCCAGCATTGCTGCAGAAGTTGAAGGGGTGGGGGGTCAGCCTGTCAGTGCTCAGACCATACACCGCACACTGCATCAAATTGGTCTGCATGGCTGTCGTCCCAGAAGGAAGCCTCTTCTAAAGATGATGCACAAGAAAGCCCACAAACAGTTTGCTGAAGACAAGCCATGAATGCCAACATGTGACATACTGAAGCAGAGCATGATCCCACCATGTATTCCAGAATGATAATGACCCCAAACACACCTCCAAGACGACCACTGCCTTGCTAAAGAAGCTGAGGGTGAAGGTGATGGACTGGCCAAGCATGTCTCCAGACCTAAACCCTATTGAGCATCTGTGGGGCATCCTCAAACAGAAGGTGGAGGAGCACAAGGTCTCTAACATCCACCAGTGATGTCGTCGTGGAGGCGTGGAAGAGGACTCCAGTGGCAACCTGTAAAGCTCTGGTGAACTCCATGACCAAGAGGGTTAAGGCAGTGCTGGAAAATAATGGTGGCCACACAAAATATTGACACTTTGGGCCCAATTTGGACATTTTCACTTAGGGGTGTACTCACTTTTGTTGCCAGTGGTTTACACATTAATGGCTGTGTGTTGAGTTATTTTGAGGGGACAGCAAATTTACACTGTTATACAAGCTGTACACCCACTACTTTACATTGTAGCAAAGTGTCATTTCTTCAGTGTTGTCACATGAAAAGATATAATCAAATATTTACAAAAATGTGACTGGTGTACTCACTTTTGTGAGATACTGTATAGTTTGACTAATGGCGCACTTTTCTGTGTTGCAGGAGTAAAACCTATGACATGCTACAGTATTACCAAAACCAGATCCCATACTGATGTCACTACACTTCATCCTCCTTCAGTCCATAATTATGTATGCCTCTTAGCTGTCCCCCTTTCTCTGGCATCAGTGGCCATATCAGACAAAATGTCCATATATATATATATATATATATATATATATATGTATATATGTAAAGACAAGCACTTTATATAATCCTTAGCCCCATCACAGTGAAGGTAATGGCAGTGTGTTAGTCGTAGGTCAGTTGTTTCCTGCAGAGCTGCTCTGTAGTCATCTGCTGTACAAAATGCTGTATGTGCAATGAGTCCGTTTTAATCTCCCTTTAAGATGTACACCGTAATAGATCCATACCCCTTAACATTCCACTTTGAATGTTTACAGCATTTCTAATCTGCGGGACTGGGTATGGTTTGTTTACTACCAGCGAAGCTATCTTTGTCACCTTTACCCAAATAGTACTGTAATTGCTCGTGCGCTCCTGCAACAATCCGCTATTGCGCAATATGTCTGTAATGTGTCATGTTTTAAATACGATGTGCACTGGATGTTTAATTATTATTCCGATCAAACCACTGGTTTGAAGACGTGTAGAATTGGAGTGCTTTTGCATGTACTTGAATAGTCTTTTTGGTAATGCGTTCACTCGCTAAAAGGATCTTTTCTCAGATTTCACATTTCAGCTCTTATGCTTATGGTAAACAATTGGCTTCACTTTTTATTTAAAGTTTTATTTCAAAGAATTTATTCATTGCGCTGTGCGGAGGAATCGTTCATCTGTTAAATGATTTTGTTTTAAGAGACATTATCCAGAGAACTATTGTAGTATATGGAATGTAAAGGTGAACCCTGTTTCGTGTGTGTGTGTGTGTGTATGTATGTATATATATATATATATATATATATATATATATATATATATATATATATATATATATAAAAATACATATAAATAAAGTCTGAGATACATGTATGACATAACGGTCAGTAGCCTGAACGATGATCTAGAACTTTGTTTTATTTTAGCCTTAATGTTCCCATTAGCGCATTAATAGATTATCTCGTTCTGTATCCATCAAGTCGAGCTTTGTTCCTTTGGTGCGTTTTATTTATACAGCTGTGCAATAACCCCCATATTACTGGAGTATCGGTAGATGCTGGTTGGAAAAGTGGAGCCGTGATGGTAAGCTCTTTTGTGGTGAGCTCAATAGACTAGTGCTCTACTGTCACAATCGTAGCTGGCTTTACACAGGCTGCATGGGTGTGGAAAACAGGGATTTGCTGATTGTTTGATCCCCTGAAGTAGAATGATGGTGTGTTTCAATTGAAATTTAATATGCTCCCATGTCCAACAATACAAATGGTTTTAAAAAATAGTGTGTGTGTGGTGTCTTTTTTATTATTTTTTTTTTAAGGTAGTTTACTCATTACCCTTTCTGTATAAAAATATATAGTCAGTACATTTACATTTCTGATATAAACTAAGCCAATGCACCGTATTTGGATGATGTATACAGCATCACCATAATGAATTTGAAAGAAAGAATGCAAGATATCTGGATGTCTATTTGGTCAGGGATGGCTGTTTGGCCACCCTGAGTCTCGCTTTCATTAATATTTAATTAAGAGGTTGTAGCGTGGCACAGAAACACTGTGGTGATCCATGGAGAGCTTCCACTTCTATAGAGCTTCCATGTAGAAATACAGGAGATCTCATTAATTCACCTCCAGCAGTCGGTATCTCCACATATCACCTTCTCTGTTCTGTTCTTTCCCTATCCTTCCCTTTGTCCTTGAACCATCTCTCTCTCTCTCTCTCTCTCTCTCTCTCTCACACACACACACACACAGACACACAGAGCAGTTGTTCCAGCTCAGCATTGTAAGAATAAGGGAGCAGAATGTGAGAGTATCAGTTCGTTCTCCAGAAGCCCACACTCTCTCTTGGAATTCCACGTCCATCCATACATTAGGCCAAATACAGCATTGCCATGGTAACTGACTCCCTTGGTACGAAAGAGGGGGTGGGTGTGTTCAGAGTGTGTGTGCAGCAGTAATTGGTATTGCTACTGTCAACCCCCCCCCCCCCCCCAAACATGCCCATTCATTCGCAGCAAGCAATTTTCAGAAAACATCCCCTCCCCAACCACACAGTCATCATATTATCATGGGGCCAGCAATGTTTATGCAGCTCTGCAGAGGAAACCATTGGGCCACCCTGAGTTACTACAACAGCTTCACTGCATCTTGACAAGTACTGTACTGTAATGGAGGGATGAACACCATTCTTCCAAAAGATATATTCTTTCAATTGGTGTTTTGATAGTAGAGCACACTGGATAACGATTCACTCCAAACTCTCTCTTAGGTGTTCATCTGGGTTCAGATCTGGTGACCGTGAAGGCCATAAGCACATGATTTACATCATTTTCATACTCATTAAACCATTCAACTCGCATGTCATGTGGGTGGGACATTGTCATACTGGAAGAGACCACTCCCATCAGGATAAAAATGTTGCATCATATGATAAAGGTGATTAGTCAGAAGAACTTTGTATTGACTTGCTGTGACCCTTAACTTTGCCAGCAGAATGTCCCATAGCATAACTGAGCTACCATTTTACCCCTTTATTACCAATGTTATAAAATACCCATTGTATTTTGTCAATCCTTTTTTTCATCACACAGCAATGCCATCTAGCTTTAATATTGCTTCTGTTTATTTACAATTTACACGGTTCACAGTTTTACACTTCCTTCCCTTTTAATTCTAGCTGGCTAGCTAATAAGAAATCTGGCAGGATATCTGAGGCCTTGAAGCCTGGATTTAGGCTGAAAGACATGCCCAAACCTGCAGGCTGCAGACAGACCCTCCTAAAGACAAGGCCCCTAACCCTCCAAGGCACCTAAAAGTGGGCAACATAGATATAACTTAGATTAATAACACAGTAACAATAATTAATGACCAGCTTGTGGCAGTAACTGATCTAAATGCTTTCTAAAAAGAACAGCTCTACTCCCATTGTTATTGATCCAACTGTGTTAGCAAACACATTAATGAAGTGGGAGCTAGCTGGTGTATTACCTTACCCTGTGGTACGTTAATGGCAGTGACACCACAACTATGAAGAATTCAAAATGTGCTGTTCTTGCACCTTAGTATCCCTATTAACTGTAAAATAAATTTCATGGACCCTCTCAGCACAGATTTATGTTATGAACATAATCCATCTATTCACTGTACATAATAATTCAGGAAATTTATTGAAGCTATAGAGCCTTTTATTCTTGAACTTTCCACGGACACAGCATATCAGGTCCAAGTTGACATTCTTTATGGAAACTGCAAGTGCCGCATGTGCAGGGTGTGGGCGGGATTCGGGCCCCCCCAGCCCCAGGGGTGCGAGGCAGGTGTGCTAACCACTAGGCAGCCATGCCCCCCCCCCCCCCCCCCACATAGTACATTAACTTCTTTATTTAAAAAAATAAAATAAAATGCGTTTTCTACATTGTAAATCCATTATAAGGGTGAGAACTGTATGCAAAAGCTCACTCAAAACCCGAGTAATGGCCGTAACGAAGCGTAAATGTTAGTTTCATCCTGGGATACCGTTCATATAAGTTTATTCGCTGGATATATGATCACATATCGCATGGACGTCTGTGGTTTGCTAAATGTTTTAACTAGAAGTGAGTTTGATGTAAAATCACTTTGTCAAAAATAGTTTCATCAGAATGTTTTTTTTTTAAATAAATTGAAAAAGCAGCCTAATAATTATGCAAATGAAATGCATTTGAAGTACCTGCTACTCTTCTCAGGACTAATGAGACTATGGATATTATGATTAAGGATAAAGGTGATCAGAACAAGTTCTAGTTATGTTTTTTTTTTTTTTTTTTTTTTTTTAATAGCATTTTCCAGTATTGTTAAATGAAGCAGCTATGGAGGTCTTGAAAAAGGAAAACCAAAGCCTTGGGGTGGCACAGTTTTTCTAGCATACCCTGCTCTCTCACACACACATGGGGCTAATACAAGCTGACAGTGATGAATGGGCTTAAAGGGGATACTGAATTTGGATGCAGCACTGGTGTATTTATGCATGTGGGTGTCGAGGTTGTTTTTTTTTTTTTTTTCCGTTGAACCCACTCTAAATCTGCATACACCCTGCATCTTGGTCTCAGTGACCCATTATGGATAATCAAATACAGTTGACAGCCTTTAATTTAAAAAAAATTGTACCAGGAGTGTCTGCTTATTACCGCTACACTGCATACACTCTGTTTTGAAATATGCTGATACATGCACAGAAAGAGCATCAACCTGAGTACCAAATTAAGGAATAAAAAAATGGCATCACTTCTTACCCAACACCTTTAGTAGTTATTTTTATTTTAGATACAGCAAAGCGTTATACTGTAACTGACATGAAGAGATTCACTCCAAATGTACAGCTCAGCTGATCATCAGCTAGCCACTGAAAAATATTCTTCCTATGAACAATTCTCTTTTCATTGCCATGTCTAGCAATGCCATCTAGAAATGTGTGGCAGAGAAAAAGATAGGGTGAAAAAACAAAACAAAACAAAACAAAAAAAAACAGATGTCAGGTTTTACTTTGAATTTTTTTCTTCTTTTTTTTAGCCTGGTCTTTTGTTGCCCAGTCCCTTCAGCTCCAGAAAAGAAGCCCATTATGCCTAGTCCCAAAGCTTGCTTTTCTATAGTGCCATGGCACAGGGCAAATGGAGGAGGGAGGAGGGCAGGCTCTCTCTCCCTCACTTTCTCTGTGACAGAGCTGCTGTACTGTTCCATGTGAAAGGCTCAATATGCTAAATGTGCACCCTCCTTGTGCCAGCCACCTGTAGTGCCATTTCTTTTAGGCTGTGGCAGTCAGCATGGGCAGACTGGACCGTTACACATTCAGCCCAGCGCAGAAGGGATGAAAGAAAAGAATAGCTTCAATGCTGCAGGACAGACTCGCATGTTGAAACCCCCCCCCCCTTTTTTTTGAATTAATCCAGTGTTTGAGAAGCAGCTGCTGTACTGATGTAGCAGACACCTGGTGAAACACTGCTTGTTTTTAACAGAAAAACAAAATCACATTTTTTATGAAAGCTTAGAAAGGTTCAAAAAGAAATGTATGACTGTGTGTAAGTCAAAGTTCCAAGCATCAGGAAATGAAAATTAAATAGATAAATTATGGTGCCCCCCCCCCCCCCCCCACACACACAAATGTCAAGTCATCAGCCATGGCACCTGGCAAGCTTGGTTGTTTTCAGATGTGTAGGGCAAATTTGCATTAGGCAGCAGATGCCACATTTGGAAAAGAAGAAAAAAAAAAACACAAAAATCATCGTCATCAAGGGCATCTGACAACTGAATTGCCTTTCATGCATTCAGTAGCTTCTTGCAAGATCTGCATGTGATTTGGCCCCCCTCGCAGATGTGACTATAGTTAATCTATACTTAGCAGATGGGAGGAGAGTGGGGAGGGGGACGCAGCATCAACATACTAGTCATTGTGCCTGAAACTGACCCCATTCAGGGTCATTTGGCATGTGACACCACTCGAGGCGGAGCTAAATGGCCCCATGGAATCAGACACACAAGGGCCATAAAAATGCCAACCCTCTATTCCCCTGGGGTAGGGAGGTGCTCGCTGGCCTCTTGACACACACTGGCAAGCTCGAGAGGGGAGACAAAAGGAGAGGGCTGGCCTAACTGGGCCGCAGAGGATGGAAGAAAATGGCGCACGCTAAGAATGAAGCTATGGAGCGCAATGAAGTGTTGGCCCCCTTCATAGGTGAAGCTTGAAGAGGGGCTCCCAGATGGCAGACGGAGGTCTGTGCCATGACTGGTTTGAGGCAGCTTCCCTCTCACCCGTTCATCATCAATCACCGGTGACCCCCCAAACTGCCAGCTCGAGCCACACTCTACAGCGTAACAGACTCTGAACCGTTGGGACAAGACTTCCCTTATGATACAGACCTGGATGGGGAAAGAAGCATCACAAAAACACACCCACAACTATTTGTAAAGAAAGAAAACTGGGCACAAAGTATAGGTATTTTGATCAAGATTTTAATGATTCTAAAATGACTTCTCATAGCTGTACATTAAGACCGCAAGGAGATGAGATCACCTCTGTACATTGTATTGTGTCCGCATAACACAAATCGAGCTGCAAGCTTCACGTAGCTCGGCCCTGAATACAAGATCTCTGAGGAACTGAAACGTGAAACCATGGTGTTGTCGGCAAACCATGTTCAAGGCTGAAATGACTGTAATAAAAACAGTAATTCAACAAATATTTGAAACTGAAACGTATCCTTCTGAGGTAAACAAATCCTTAAAATATACAGATTTATAGATTCAGAATGATGTCTATAAAAGAGACATAAAAGACACTGGAATGGGCAGAGATTGGCTAGAAGACAGTGAAAACAGGCTGACTGAATGGTCATATAGGCAGCAGGAACACAGTATTAGGTGCAATATGGCCACAAGTAAAAAGTACATGGAAAATGCAGAGGCTTTTAAAGCTGGCTTTGGTTTAGGGGTCGGTTTGGTAAATTGAGGTCCAAGTGGTTGGTTAACATTTAGCAGTGTGAGACTTGACAATACTACACAGGAAATACATAGCGCTGTTGCAACAGGCTACAAATCATAGCAGCAAATCAAAGATCAATCTTCTTCAGTCTCAAAATATTGATCAAGTGATCATTAAGATAACTGAGCAAGTTCTCTAGATTCGTTTAAAAGGTCATTCTTAAAAAGACCTTGCTGTCAAATCGCAAAGTGCATTTTATAAAGCTTATATTCCATCTCTAACCACACAATATGTCTGCATGCCACTTGCTTTTTTGACAGACTTGGGAGGTGAAGGTGAGCAGAAGAGAGTTCATTCTTACAAAAGCTTTGGCTTTGTTGGTCATATGTAAATAGGACACCCCCTTGACAACCTCCAAAGAAATAAAGGAAATAGAATCCAGTATGAGCCTTGAACCATGATAGCGTGACAACACCACTGCTTTCAGTAAAGAACACAAACACAACAAGAGTGCTTGTTACACAATTAATAAAAGTCCCATATTGTATCAACAGACAGAAGCAAACAGATAGGGAATATGTTTAAAAAACAAACAAACAAACAAACAAGAAAACCACAGCCTTCAAGTCTTTAGTACAGGAAAAAAAGAACACATGATCCAGAGAACACGCATGCTTTGAGTGAGAGAAGGATCAGAATGGATCCAATCCAGCCTAGAACAGGAACACTTCATGGGACCACATACATTCCTCACACCTACATCCATGTGGGATTTGTTTTGTCATTTTAAGCAATACAATTAAGACCCTGAAAGCACCTTGTCTCACACAAAGTGAAATTTTAACAAAAGTGATACAGGATCAAAAATAAATACATTCATCACTGACAATAGACCTTTGTTTAAAAAAAAAAAAAGTAAAAAAAAAATTTGAACACTGTCAATAAGTGTTTGCACCAATGTGATTCAGAGGAGAGGCCAGTCAGAAGGAAGCTGCTTCTTTAATGGTTCTTTCAACAAATGGCTCAGAAAACAAAAAGAGTAATCATTAGAAAATAAACAACAGATTAAAGAAGAGATGGTGAGACCCTTCTCATACCCAAAATTAAAAATTAAAAAATCCTACATGGTCTGAGGTAAGTCATGTTTGTGTAGCTTCTATTCATTCATTACATGTAGACATTTGAAAGCAGCAGAATAACAAAAATAACCGGATGATAATACATTAAGAGCACGCACACACACACAGACCTACCTCTCCCATAGCACATTACATCCATGCCATATAGGGACCTGTTTAGGGGGAAATATGTAG
Source organism: Ictalurus furcatus (assembly GCF_023375685.1). Lineage (NCBI taxonomy): Eukaryota > Metazoa > Chordata > Actinopteri > Siluriformes > Ictaluridae > Ictalurus > Ictalurus furcatus. The sequence continues at coordinate 7,100,888 of NC_071270.1, forward strand.
GCATTTTCACAAATCATCTTTTTTTTTTCAATTTAAGACACCTCTACAAAAGAAGCATGCTCAAACTGGCCTCTCCTCTCCTGAGGTCGGAGACTAAATGTTTATGTAAACAGTGAGATATACACAAGAATCAATACATCAGACAAGCTGTCAATCATTCAGTATGTGCTTTGGTTTAGAAAAAGAGTCTGAAATTTTGGGTATGAGCTTTATCTTATTTGTTTATACACTTTACGCTTAATATTTTTTTTTTTAAGTTCTAAAACACTCTGAAACTTAAAAGTAAAACTTTCATGTACATCTCTGGCTTTTTTCTTTTTCTTTTCTTTCCATTTTTTTTTTTTCATTTTTTTCCGAAAGCATCATTTGAAATGGGAACACTCTTAAAATCTATTTTGTAGGAAACTAGTGTTTTTCATCATTAAAATACAGAAATTGACACAGTATTGACACAGTCTTACAAATGTAGTCGAAAGTTCCACATTTCCAAAATATGTAGAACTATCCCTGAAGTCTGAAGTAGAAACATTATTGTCACAGTTTGAAACTTTTCCATCCTTTTCATGCTCTTTCAGCTATACTGTAGCTCTGAATACTTCAGCCATGCAACACGTCTCTTCTAGGACACTGGTGTACTGGTTAAGTGCTGATATGTACACAAGAGAACAAATGGCAACTTTTTCCTGGAATTCTGTCTGGTATATGGAAGTGACAAGGAGGACACAAAGTCTCCCTGAGCTGATACATGTACTTCAACACCAGAGAGCACTCCAAACATGAGCTGCCCAATCAATATGACTAAATTTTCCTTAATAAAACCAACTTTAACCTTGAGAATAAACCATTAAATTTATCATTTTTATTTTGGACTGAGAGTAGCGAACATGATTCAAGATATTAGCAAATGGAACAGGGCTACAGACTAACAAATGGCCTGAGAATTTGACACTGCTCATCATCTCCCTAACTGCTTAGTCCAAAATATAAAATAATGATAACAACCTGGACGTTTCTACAGTGTAAGAACTGTGATGCGTTTGTATTAAGTCTCTGGAAAGATGGATTCTAACAAAATTTCAGGAAAAAGGAAGTCAGTGTACATTATTCTAGAATATCTGACACAAGCTGCACCTAATGTCATTAGTAAGCACTTGCACTGGGCTTTGGATTAAGAACCAGAACAAATTAAACCAAAAAAAGGAATGCCATTAGAATTTGCATTGAGAAGGGTAAAAGTTACACATGGAATGTAATACACTGGAACTTGCTATAAATGAACAAAATCTGTAAATAGAAGGCATCAAAATGTTCAACAGTAAAATATGAATACTCCTACCAGTGTCTGAACTGATAATGTAACACTGACCCCAAAGTCAGTAACCTAAGACTACAGTAAAGTTTTGGAATAACTTGTCATTCTCTGAATAATGCAAAGGAGTTATACAATACTTTGAACTGACTAAATGGCATCAGTTTCTGTGTAAGCCTAAAAAAAGCCCAAGAGCAAAAGACTGTAGAGGCCATCCAGTGTATTGATTCCTCATTGAATGAACTTCTCCAAAATGGTGGTCATGTAACACAAACATCGTGTCTCTGCTCATTTTGTCTTCTTTCATTTTTTTTGGTCTGAACTAAAATAATTTAGTCCTTCTGAAGTCCTTCAATAAAGTTCGTCTGAAGACAAAAGTAATGACAAACCAGCTTGAGAAACTAAACTTCAAAACTGAACAACTGCCAGCCCACCAATCAGCAGAAGTTTTACAAAAGTTGTTCATTGGTTTTTAGTACAATGTCCAGTATAAACTAACATTCCCACATCATTCCTCTTTACTGAGAGCTAAAAGTTAAAAATAATAATAATATTTTTTCTCCTGAAATGTTATTTTCTGCATTTAATCTAAAAACTTTGGTAGTGACATTCTACAGAAAAAGTTTGTTCGTAAGCCATTATTTTCCTCAGAACTAGTTTTCTCTTTGGATTTCTTTAACATAAAACTTAAATACATGCATCCAACAAGCTAAGTTCTAGTTCTACAATGTTAAATATGTTTAAAAAAAAAAAAAAAAGGCAATCATCAAACCTTTGTTGAAAGCTGGGCAAGTTAAGACCATTCTGAAAACCTCATCAAACTTTATACAACCTTGTGGGGGCAAGCTACATCTACACCCCCCTTTTTCCATCAATGAATGTACTGTTCTTAAGAATTAAGAGGTAGCAATGTGACAAGACTATAAAATAGGTTTTTAGTGAAGGAAAAACCTTAAACAAAACTGAATAACAGTACCGACAGAATTGACATTCAAAATTCAATAAAACAAATCCTACCCATCACCCAAATCACCCCACCCCAAAGAAATATCAAAAGAACTTCCTGTTTAAACATTCAGTGAAGCATAACAATAAGTTATCTAAAACAAGTACCATTACTTTTGGCTTTTCGTCTTGAGAGTAAACCCCTATATATTATATGAGTAAACATTAGAGCTTAAAAGAACACTCAGAACCACTCTTTTCTATACCCCCATTTGCCCATGCCCAGGCACAGAAGGAGCCCAACAAGGTACATCCATCTACGCCCATTTTTCAGGCCACTTTTTGCCACAACTGGTTAGTTGGCTAACCAACCGATGGACCATCATGAGGGCTAGAAAAAAGCTCCAGCATGTCTGTGTATATCATGTAACAAGTACAATCTACAGCTAAATTAAATCTAAAGCTGAATTAAACTGAGAAACTGTGTGATATGGTATGAATGCTTTTTTGAACCCTGCTCCCCTTCAAGGGCTAGAACTAGGCAATGGGCATACGGTACAGACTAAAGCTTGTGAATGTGTTTGGTCATATGCACAAAGCTTTTATATAACACCATAAACATTTCTAAAGGATCATATATTTCAATCTTCCTTTGAACTGAAAAAATAAGTTTAGCAATTATTAGTTAATCAATTTGATGTGTAAAAACCATGTTTTACACATTCTGTGGTCCATTCTCTTGACTCCTGCCCTTGCTTTAAGGACGAAAGGAAGTGAAATTGTATACTTGGGGACAACAGCTAGTGAAACAAATAATGAAACCAATGCATAGGCTGGTCTGAAGTGATCTGGAGAGCCCAAGAAATTTTGAAACAGCATCAGTGCCCGAGGCATACATTCGTAGCATTGAGGAAAAAACGGGGGAAAAAAATGTTTGAAATGGTTAGTCTTTTGGGGCTTAATATTTTGAACTACTACTCCAGTCACTAAAGCAGAGAGTGAATCCTCCATCGGATCGCCCACTCATAGCCATCATCTTTACAGAATACAGGTGTGAACTGTACTGAAATCTTTTTTTGCGCTCAAGGTATTCCATTCAAAGTGTCTTTGGCTTATGATGGGGAGGTATGCATTCGAAGATGGCTGATGAGGTTACGCTGTTGGGTGAACTTGCCCCCACAAAGCTGACATTCATAGGGCTTTTCCCCAGAGTGTACCCGCATGTGCTCTGTGAGACGGTATTGGCGTGTGAAACGCATGCCGCACTCCTCACAGGCAAAGGGCTTCAGACCAAGGTGGCTGCGCATGTGTCGTGTCATGGTGCCACGCTGCGTAAACATCTTGCCGCAGATGTTGCAAGGAAAAGGCCGTGTAAGCCAGTGCGTCTTCTCATGCTGCCGCAGAGTGGCAGGATCTTTGTAGCTTTTATTGCACACTGTACAGCAAAAGCGTCGTGAATCTACTCCATGCACTTGGACTGTCTGAGATGACAGGTCCTCAGCTTCAGCCTCGTCTTCCTTTGGATAGGCATCGTCCTCCTCCTCTTTGATGTAAAGCTCTTCCTCTGTATGGGTCTCCACATGGGCATTTAGCTCCTCTGAGCTAGGGAAACCTTTACCACAGGGAATACAGACATAAAGGTTGTCACCAAGGGCAGGCTCAAAGCCTTCCTGCCGATACACGTAGTTGGCACTGTTGCGTCCACCTTCATTCTCACTCTGGCCACTTTCTTCACTCTGCTCCTGGCCATTCTCCAGTGCTTCTTCCTCATCCTTACACTGGTAAGATAGATCGGAGTTGACATTTCCTCCACCCGAGAGCCTTTCTCCAGCCACATTTAGCCTCTTGGCAACTCCATTGGGCAAAGTGGACCTTTCCATATCTTCACCTTTGTGGCCCTCAACCTTGGTTTGTCGCCTGGATCGTGATATCTGGCGGGTGCTTTTTTGTTGGTCAGGGTCTGGAAAATGCTGGTTCTCGTCACATTCCTCTGCTTCGCCTATGTCCATTGGCTCTCCAGTGGTGAGGCTCTGTGGGTTGGTGGGGAGATCATCAAACGAGGCACTGTTGGCTGTGGATTCTGAGGCAGACTGAGGTGATTCTTGTGGGATACTGCTTGGACTTACTTCTTCAGTGACTGTGCTTCCTGAAGGGCTTTTCTTAGAGAGGTCCAGGCCAAGCTCCAAGAGGCCACCACTGCTGGTAATGGGGCCACTGCTCCCATTCTTACTTGTAGAGGGACTGAGAGAGTTGGCAGAGTTTGCACACTGAGCATTCCTGACAAAAACCTCATCCTCTGACAACTCATCTTTGAGTAGCTCCTCGTGTCTCTTTGATTTTTCACTGTCTTTAAACCCTGAAATTTGGTTTTGGGTGACAGGTGTGGAGGACAGCCTTTGGTTCCTAGAAGTTCTTCCATTTGTAGGAGTTGTGGTTTTGTTGTGGAGAGATCTGCCATTGCGTTTCAGCTTTTTTCTGCAGAGAGCAGCTAGGTCATGGAGTTGGAGGTAGCTTGCAGCTGTTAAGAGGGCATTAAAATTATGATCACTGACCTGATCCGAGGACAAAAGCTTGCCAGTGTAAATAAAGTCCAGTACCTGCCGAAAAATTGATGGGTTGACCATATCTGTGTCGAGGTTAATTAAGTTGTCATGAAGGATGAGGGACTTAAAGTAGATACTACTGGCTGCCAGAATGTTCTTGTGTGCCCGGAAGAGGGCATTTTCTACAACTATAATCACATCACACAGATAACCTTTGGCTCTTTGTTGGTTCAGCTGCAGCAGCAATTGTTTGGCATGATTTGGCAGTTCCATTTCCAGCTTTTTTTCCTGCACCTAGAAACCTGTAAAGATACAAATGAAGATCAAGAACAAGAAAGAAACTGAAAGAGAAGACTATGCTGATCAATTCTTTTGAGATGTACAATAATTTTCTGAATACATATTTTCCAATGTTAATTAGCTCACCATTTTATCTAAACTGAAAAAAAAACTAATTACCAGAAATTCCACAACCATAACAGACTTTCAAGCAGAAACCTGCACAGCACAAAACACCCTGCTTCCAGTTTATATGTGTAGAAAATTTAATTTTTGCTTTGGACTCACTCCCTTTTCCTCACACAAAAAGAAATATGAACACAACAGTCCCAGAACAAAGCAGATAAGGCGGTGCAAGCAAAAGTAACATTCAACATTTTTCTTGTCTTAGCCTTCTTAACGTTCCTGCCACCACTCATTAATGCCAGCCTCCAGGGTCAGTCTCTTTGTTGAAAGATGGGGGTTGGGGAAAGGAGACCAGTGGATGTTTCTGGCTGGCTTGCATGAAGGACAACATGAAACTCGAGCCAGAGGGAACACCAAGGGTGTGGTGGGAACAGGTAAGCCAGCCAGTAGTCCCTCACTGGATAAGCAGGCCATGACTTGTAACAGAATCTTTGCAATTCCCAAGATAAAGGTTAAGTCATTAAGCAAGGAGTGCTGGTATTGGTTGTGGTATCTTCAGAATATCACAATACTTTATCAATAGGTTTTATTATTATTACTAGACCAACTTATATCAACTATGTTTGTCAATCTTCTGCTAGAGCTCTTAAAATGCTATATGTATATATGTCAAGTAAGTAAATTCATAAGCCCCTTAAGTACCAACCAAATGTGTGGACACAGCCACACTCAGATTATTTATTTAATTATTTTACACATTTTCTAATAATCCCTAAGACATAAAACTATCATTCATTAACTTTGCAGTAGCCAAAAATATTATTAAAATAGCATTTGCAACTTAACAATCTAGTAGTTTCCACATATGCAGAGTGCTTTTTGGCTAATTTGGCTAAAACATGATCATACATGGGCTTATAAATAGCTTTACTATTTATACAATTTATGGAATGTAAAGCAAAAGCTTGTGCTTAAGAGCATGAAAAGCCATACATTCAATCAGGCGGGCCCTGATTTTTGTTTCATATTGTATGATTATTCTATAGCTAGTGAAAGCAGTCACTGGACAGAAGTATATTCAGAGGTAAAAAAAGCTACAAGGGGGTGCACAGTTAGCACATTTGCCTCACACCTCCAGTGTTGGGGGTTCGATTCCCACTGCTGCCCTTTGTGTGCGGAGCTTGCACGTTCTCCCCGTGCTGCGGGGGTTTACTCTGGGTACTCCGGTTTCCTCCCCCAGTCCAAAGACATGCATAATTGGCATGTCTAAAGTGCCCGTAGTGTGTGTATGTGATTGTGCCCTGTGCCCAACTCGGCTCACTTTACTTTTCTGAGCTTGCTTTTCCACTGCAGTTTTGTGCCACCTCAACGTGGGTGCCGTCTTCCACTTGCCTTTACACAGGAATAATGTTGCATTATCGAAGCCCTGTATAAATACACGGTCAGGTCGTATTCCAAACGCCTTTCCTGTTCAGTGAACATGGACCCTATTAAGGATGTAAAATAACAGCATTTTAGATCCTACGTAGCGCTAGATTAGATTCATCCATGACAAGAGTGACTTTGATAAATGCTTGTTTGGAAATCGGTAACAAGCGCGATGTAAAAATCTAAAACAGAAACCTTTGTTGTAATTTTATCTGTAATGAGATAAATGATACATAATTTTCAATTAATAGAATATCACCATAGGCAAAGTATGTATTAAATGATACACATTTATTCAGGAAAAATACAGAACCACTCATTAAGGAAAATTCCCTACTCCCTCAGTGCGTGGCTCACATTTAGTATCGGCTCGGCTCGCTTGGAATCTAAACCGAGGTGGTACTAAAAAAAAGTACCCAGTTCCAGGTACTATCCACAGTGGAAAATCCCCAAAAAGCGAGCAGAGTCGAGTCGAGCCGTACTGTGTGGTGGAAAAGTGCTGTTAGCCTACCACCACCATCAAAGCCCTCACACTAAATCTAGTCAGTGGTACCATTTCTCAAAAAACAGTTTTCAGGCCTGGAGTAAAAAAAGCACACTTTAAGGATTACCAAAATAACACCACCACCACCACCGCCCCATGTCTGTATGACCAAATGTCTACAACACGTCAAGCTTGCAGCCCACAAAAGAAAACCCACTGGCAGGAAAATAACTCAAAAGCAAAGGTAATTAGAGAAAAGAATTTATCTGAATTGCGTACATGGGTTGATAAGGTGCTGCTGACCCTTTTTATTGCTCGGTAGACATTCCTATCCATGAACAGACCTGCGTTAACACAGAGATGAAACAACTGACCTAATCAGCAAGATTGTTACTTGGAGAAAAAGCCAAAAGATCAGCTGTACCATGGGTAACCTTGTCTGGCAACAAATGTGATTAGCCTTGTAAACAATTTCATCCGATGCCACAAACATGAGAACTTAATTTTGTGTTGGTTACAAATCATTTGTGCAGCTCTTCTGAAAAAATGATGCCGACTAGAAATGCAACCAATATATTTACTCCCGCACAACAAAATATATTGCCCCCGCATAACTAGCCAAGAATTCAATATGTTAGACCCTTGTTATTAGTAATAATATAAAAAGACCTTAAATACCTAATGATGGAGCAACACAACCACATCCAGAGTGTGAAAAGTTTAATAACGTCAGACCTGACCATTTGTTTCTCTCAGCTAGTTAAATATATCCTGATTGAAACCAACCACTGTTCTTTGGAAACATACAAAGCAGTCTGTAAGAATTTATCTTTTTCACACACAGATTGATAAGGTGCTGCTGACCCTTTTTTTTTTTTACGGCTCTGTAGACATTCCTATCCATGAACAGACCTGCACCAGGGCAGAGATGAAACAACTGGTCTAATCAGAGTGATTGCTAGATAGGAGGGGAAAAAAAACTACAAAAAAAGAAAAAAAAACTGCACAAAAAAAATAGCCAAGTAGTAGACAAAATGTAACATGGGATTACCCACATAAACAACTTCATCCAAAGCCGCAAACCCCTGGGGACTGTTTTTATTGTGTTCAATAAGACACATTTACGCAAAGATTAAGAAGATCATGAAAGGTTATGTTGGCTAAAAATGCAGCTGATATAGTTACTATCACAAGGTAAATATGGAAGATCTATATTACTACGAATGATGTATTTTCAAGCAATCCTACAAGTTTCCATACCATGACCCAAACTGCTATAACTACCCTGACAAAACACAGACATCTAGCTTCAAATTGTGTTAGGCTCATCAAAAGAAAAACATAATTTCAATGATCTGTTAAGCATTTAAAAGACAGCATCTTTACTTTCAAGAACACCAATTTAATCAAAATGCCAGTTAGAACCAAGAGCATGTTATCTCAAGAATGCAAGACATCCTCCTTTCACTGCCCAAACCCATTTTCATTCCCTATGAGAGAGACAAACCTTGTTTTTGTCAAACCTAATCACAAGGGTCTCGAAGTGTTCAGTAAATTCCGCTCAGGTATACAGAAGAGAACCTACAGAATGTTGGGTCAACAGGTTGTCACAAACACGCTTCTCAGTTGTAAGCCTGATTGATGACTATGATGATAGCCTCAGCGGGTCTCTGGACAAAGAATCAAGTCAACTAATTTAAAATAAACAAAACAAAACAAAAAAAAACACACACACACACACATACACACACAAGCTGACGGAAATTACAGGTTGTGTTTACCTTGTCCTCTGAGTGATACAGCTATCATTCTGAAACGTGTGCCTGAGATTAGCAAGGAACTTAAACGCTTGAGTCAAAGTGGCTCTTTCCACTTTAAAAGCTGGCTGATGGTGACAGTGTTTATCAACTGCACCATCATGGCCAAAGAAAAAAAAAGTGAGAATTTCAAAAGAAATCCATTTCCACAGCAGACAAATATAACGACTCAAAACGAAACATTGAGGTATTTTAACTGCATGATAAAATTAGGGATATGGGGCAGCAAAAATAAATACATACATAAAAATGCAAAAATGCCTAAAACAGTGTGTCAATGCAGTATCACACAAATCTGCTGAAATGCTACAACACACAAAACATGCCCAGCATGCCGGGCAAGATTTCAGACATAGGGCACTGCCTTAAAACAACACAGTTCCTGCAGTTCCTCGCTGTATTATAAAACACCTTATTGACAAATAAATGTCCAGCATCCCATTTTCTTCAAGGACTGCATTTAATTAGACTTCTATTTGAAATCAAACATTTATTGTGCAATCTATTGTCACATTATACATATGACACAATATGTGCAGCTCTTTGGTAGGAAACCTTATACATTAATGTAAGTGCATGGGTGCCATAAAAAGCCCTTGGGATTGCTCTCATTCAGAGAAACTGAACTGTCATCCACATGAGGACTACTTTTAGCTTAACGATGTGCAGTAGATCCATGTAGAAAGACCACTGTAAAAACACCCCCTCCCCCAGTCATTAAAATAGACGGGATGAAAGCTTCACAGAAATCCAATCAAGTTTAGTACGAAAAGAAAATGAGACAGAGAGAGAGACACAGAGAGACAGAGACAGTGGGACACAGAGAGACACAGAGAGACACATAGAGACACACACACACACAGAGAGAGAGACAGCGAGAGACAAACAGAGAGACAGAGAGAGACAGCGAGAGACAGAGAGAGAGACAGAGAGAAGGTAAAATTCTAAGCCACAAAAACAAAGTTGCTGTAAAAGCCTCAATCCGTCGCTTAGCTTATCTCTTGTTATAAATGGCTTAGCTACTAGTAACAAACAGCAGCAGCTCGAGAAAGCGAAATACGTTGTTTTCTTCTTCTAAGTACATCAAGACACTGTTGTAAATATTGGTTTGGATTTTTTTGTGTGAATTTGTTGAACAGACACAGGGAGCTGCTGCAGCGCGTGCAAAAAGCCCAAACTACAGTACACGCAAAACGCACGCGCAGTTTCACATTTACCGCAAAACAAGCTTTTACCTGGGATTCACACACTCCCATTCGGACTACTGAAAAACAACACACGTCTTTTAGCGTCGGTAAAACACACACATCGCGATTTCGACACAGCACACACAAACATACTGCTATTATAAAAGTCAAATAAAAGACGCGCTGCTTCAAACACAGCGACTTATCACATTATTATTATTATTATTATTATTATTATTATTATTATTAGAATGAAGGACGGGTGTCTTACCTAAAAGCAAATAAATCCGGTGAATGAAGCACATTGCCCCTAGCTTGCCAAGCTTGTACTGGCGCTGTGGTGTAAAGCACTAAACAAGAGAAGCCCCTGTGGGCACGCGCGCGCACACACACACACACACACACGCTCAGAGTCTGTCTGTCTCTCTCTCACACACTCACACACACCGTGATATGCTTTCAATAATCAGGCTTTCTTTTAAGAACCCAAACGCACAAAACGCATTCACAGCCTACTGCCTTTCGACCAAAAGAAAGACTAACGACAGCAGAATTTACCTTAATAAATCGACCGAAGCTCTTCACACAGCCATCCTGTTTTCTCATCTCACAGCTCTGCGAGCGCCATCTTGCAAGCTTGTGACGTGAAGAATCCTCACCCCTGACCCAAATTTGAATAAAGGCAGGGAAAGAGGGGGCGAGAAAGGGAGAGGAGGGGAAAATAGAGAGAGCAACCAATTCGCTTCAGTGCCCGAGGCATTCGGTTATATTCGGTTTTATGGTTCAGTCACATTCACCCTTCAGGGCCGCTGCTGCCCACCTCCGATACACTGACCAGAAACAATGCAGTAATAACATGGAAAATGCCCAAGTGTAGTCTATACAATGTTTATATACCACTTATACATCAAGGTGGGGCCTGTTAAACTGGCTACGCTACACTTGTGTGTGTGTGTGTGTGTGTGTGTGTGTATTTCTTTCCAGGCATTACTTGTCCAACCGAAAACAATGTCACAGAAAAAAAGGTTTCTATGCCATTACAATACATAGACCACTTTGCAAACCAAAAGCCATAATGAGGCTTACTGACTTCCGTAATGCGAAAGAGAGAAGTGCAGCAGAAAAGTTTCTAGATGAACTGTAGCAGAACCTCTGAGCTGCTCAGTAAAACTTTCTTTAGAAAATTTCACAAATTGTGCCTGAGACTACTGGTTTTTTTTTTTGGTTTTTTTCCACACCAAATATTAATATATACTACAGCACACTATATTACCAAATTAATGTTTATTGCCTAGTATTTTTTTATGTGGAAATATCCATCCATCCATCCATCTTCTACCGCTTACTCCTTCTTCAGGGTCGCGGGGGAACCTGGAGCCAATCCCAGGGAGCATGGGGCACAAGGCGGGGTACACCCTGGACAGGGTGCCAATCCATCGCAGGGCACAATCACATACACACTCACACACCCATTCATACACTACGGACACATGCCAATCAGCCTACCATGCATGTCTTTGGACTGGGGGAGGAAACCGGAGTACCTGGAGGAAACCCCCGCAGCACGGGGAGAACATGCAAACTCCACACACACAGGGCCCCGGCGGGAATATGTAGAAATATATTACATTTCATTTTATTTTTGAAACTTGCTTTACAGAATTTCTGTGCATGTGTAAAAGCTACACACATTTATACCACACACACACACACAACCAATAATTTTGTATTTTTTAAATTGCCCTGCAATAGGTCGAACTCCCGTCCAGGGTGTCCCCCATCTTGAGCCCCAAGTCCCCTGGGACAGGCTCCAGGCTCCCTGCGACCCTGTGTAGGATAAGTGGTATGGTATATGGATGGGTGGTTTTAATGGCTCTTACTCAATTTCATCTATTTTAATGTATGTATATATTCTATACGGTTAACTATAAGTATTAATGTTACATATGCATATGTTAAAGGAAAGTTTAAACAATTTATCATACAATTTTAAGCTTTGTTTACTTTGGTACTTTGGCACTTGGTAATTTATTATATTTTGTCATATTTATAAGTATAACTATGAAGATGATGTAAATCATATGCTATGGGTTTTGCAGCCACGAGATCTTGACCCAACAGAACACCCATGGAAGATAAGTGTGCTCTACTACCATGATCAAGACACTGATTGAGAGAATCTGTTCATCTTTTGGATGAATGGTGTTCGTTCTTCTAGTACAGTTCCAGTAGAAGCTGTGACAAGGTGCACTGAAGCTGTTCTGACATCTTGTGGTGGCCAAAATCCTTACTAAAACACTTGATGTTGGTAATTACTTTAGCACCCATACTTATATATATATTTGAATATGAGAGAGAAAGAGAGAGAGAGAGAGAGAGAGACTGTGGATGATTACAGAGCAAAATTTTACAGTAGGCTATTTTTTCCTCTTTACTGGAGTTCACAGTGTACTACATATTTTAGTGGTTTCCCTGTGCTTTAACACCCTTGATCCAACTTGTTAGGTAATTACCACACACTTCAGATCATGTGTTTGCCAGAGCGGGTTTTTACCAGGACTGGAAGTTTTCCAAGGATATCAGTGCTTGCTCGCCCACATTGTTCTAATGCTCTGTACTCCTGTGCCATCCAGAGGACGTTGGGAGAAATGAATGTTTCCTTTCCTTATTCCTTTTCTCTTTCAGAACTGTCTACCCCATTTAAAATAATAATGTAGCACATTTGAAGGGTTTCACTGAACATAGAAATAATCATTTTTACATCCTAATCTATATTATTATTATTATTATTATTATTATTATTATTATTATTATTATTATTATTATTATAGTTGTTGTTGTTGTTGTTATTATTGTTACTATCCGCAGCATGACCCAGTGATGACTGGTTTTTCCTCAGTTTTAAATAAAATACAATTATGGAATAGACCATTACATTTATACCAATTTACAAAGACCACACATTTTATTTTTTCAATTTTTGTTACTTGTTTATAATGTTATGGAACATCTCCTAAGCGAATTAATCCTTGTTACCCGTACAGCAGCTATGAAACAATCATTCCCTCGCCTCTCTTTTTTCTCTCTCTCTAAGAAGGTGATTTGACTGTTCACTTGTATTTAATTGGTTTAATGTAAATCCCAGATATAAATAAGGCTTATCAATAATATCAACCTGACTAATAAAATTTTAATAAAATGTATCCTTTCTTGAATAAAAAAAAACATCCAAAAAAATAGCCAAAATATTGTTGTATACATTTAAATGGTGAGCCTAATATTTGGAAAGTTCATAAATGTGGTCAGGAATTTATTTTACTGTTAACCCCGGCTATAGAAATGATAACACTGAACAAATGCATTAAAGCAAACCTTTGAATTTCCTTGCAGCTAGCGCTACTGTCAGAGCAGCTGTTACAGATCATTAATCAACAACTTCATCCCAAATAGGGAATTCAACAATGACTGAAAGTTTCATAACAAAGATTTTGCCAAAAGGCACTACCAGGCAAGCTCAAAAGTGAGGTGTTTTGTGTCCAGCCATATCAAATATGGTCAATCATCATTTATTTCTATTTATCGCCACCTGCTGGACAAAATCTTTAATTGCCCCATGGTGAAACAATTTTATGGTAGGTGGAATTTTTAGTTTTACAATTAGGTGCAGTTATATACAATTATGTAAATATATTTATTGAATAGGAATAGAATAAACAGAATGAAGAGATGGTGGAAGAGATATTCTAGTTTCATGCATACTACTACTACTAAACATTTCCAGTCATTTTAACCTCTCATTACCTACAACCTCTTTATATCACATTTATTACAGTTAACATTTATTACATGTTAGATTTCCATGTATCTCAGGAATCTCCAAATCTCAGATTGTGTCTTCCAGATCTCCGTCAGCCCTTTCAGCCTATTCTACACTTATTAACTATTAACTTTTAGTTCTGTGCTGCTATGAGCTAGAAAGTGTGGTTTACCGCAGAGTTCAGGCGCCCGGAGAGTCCGAATGAACACACACACTGACACATATGAATGTTCACAGAGACTTCCGGTTTATTCATTCAAAACAGAAGTATTTATACACATTTTACACATTGATAACAGCAGTGCGTGGACGGTTTCTACTGGTGCAGGTGCCAGCCAGATAGACAAAACACACAGCACACTATGAAAATAAGTCTTTTCAAGACGCAGAAAATACATGTGCCAGCTATAAGAAGGATGGCAGTTGATCAGCTTATTTAAAGAGGTAATTAAATGAATACAAGGTAATTAAATAAATACATTAATTATAGGTATTCGATAGCAGTTCATAATATAAGAGAGTACATGATATAAGAGAATTTCCTTTCATTACATATGACATTTATCACAGTTATCAGGGATTCACTACAATATCAATGTTCAAAGTCCTTCTTGAGGTTTATATAAGACATGTCTTTTGTTTTAATGCCAATGAGAACATACTTCAGATACAAATTAATTGGGTCTGATTCTGCTTGTATGTTAGAATACCCATGTAAATGCAATTTATCTTAAATGATACATACTATAGCTTACTGTTAAATCTGGGGGACCATACAGTATATAATAGCACAAATAAACAGAAGTCTTATTATTAAGATTATTATTATTTTCAATTAACCATGTTTGTTCAACCAAATAAATAAGTGCACAGACTGAAGCTTTGGTTTGTACTTCAATATCGCAATGTCATAATATAACAATTGTACCTTTTTTCTGTCAGATTTAGAAAGTAAGGAAGTAAATATTTTGGATGCATGGCAAAACTGCTTAGACTTAAGTGTTCGTTTACATCAGAAGTTAATGGCATAATTAAAATTAGTTCCAGTTTCAGCTCCAGTGTTAATTGTGGAGTAGACTGGTGCACAGCATAGAAACTAATCCAAAGCTGAATACTGCATGTATATAGTTAATAAAGAATAAAACTTGACATTACTATGCTATTATAGGAAAATAATCAATGATGGGACCAACAGTTGATTATTTTCCTATAACGGCATGTTTCAAATGTTTTATTCCTTATACCACAGCAAGTTGTCGTTGATTACAGCTTTTTCATGTAGTAATGAATGACATGTTGTGTTTTCAGTCCTTTTTAGTTACATTTACTGAGACAAGTTCCTGTTTTCACTTATGTTATAGCGATTATAAACTGTTGTTTCCTCAACAGCCTCTATTTTCTTTCTCCTTAAGTTAAAAAGTCAAAACAAATGCAGCTTGTCATGTTACAGAGAAACTAGAAAGCACAAACTCTTCTGTCCTGAAGCATATCCTGTGGAGGAAAATATACTCACTGTTACAAAGCTCTAACACTGGAGACTTCTTTCATAGATGCTAAATAAATGTCTTCTTAGATAAAGCTTGACAATATCAAATACTGCACATACTTTATCTTTGTTGTTATTTTTAAATAGTCTTTTTTGTTTGGTTGGTTTTTATTTTTTTAGAGCATCCTTATCTGTTCTATGTGTGTGTCTGTGGGGGGATTTAAACGATGATTCTGAACTATTGTGATGACTCACAATGACGTGTAATTTGCACTGGGTTTTCAATAAAAACACAGACCATAATTTAAAACAACAACAACATCAACAACAACATCAACAACAACAACAATAACAACTATAAATGTAGTTATGGTAACAGTATTAATAATAATCGATGTGGATTTGTCTGTCATGTTATACAACTTGCTACTCTATAATTTCATATTGTTTATACAATAAAAATTTCTGATGACATACGTGCCAATGGGGGTTTCCAGAAGAATAGTTATATCTGTCGCGGTGCACTGTGGGTAGTTAGTCAGCAAATCCAAGATGGCGGCAAGCAGGAGGCTGCATAAGGTAAATACCCTGAGTAATCCCTAATTATTTTTGTAAAATAAGATTGATTAAGATTTCTGCCTGTTCGGTTATATACAGTGCGTGTAAGAAGCTGGTGTAAATAAAAAAATGTAATATTTCACTTAGTTTTGTCTTATGTCTGAGAAATATGATAATGGGGAAGCTAACAAGCTAGCCACTTCCATCGTATTTAGCCAACAGTCTAGCTAAGTTAGCCTGTTAGCCCGCTTGCTAGTGAAAACGGTCGAGCGCTGTAATAGCAAATGAACATGTTCGCTTGCTAAGGCCGCCGGCAAAAAGAACCTAATGTACTTTGCGCTAAAGTGTCTCATAGATCTCATGGGCTCTGTGTTTTAATCACAGTTTAATTAAAGGTAAAAAACGGATTATCCGGCTGGTGTCAACTGTCTGAAATGGTTTTGATGAAAAAGAGAAGAAGTCAGCTAGCCGAAGACTCAGATGGCCTAAGAGTGAATTAGCTAGCTGTGTGATTGTCAAGTTAACGTTAGTGCTGGACTAAACGTGAACCAGATTATTAACCAGAACATTATATCGATGTAGCTCTAAGAGGAGAATGTTTTTTTCACCATATAACACGTTTACCAGTGACTTTATGCCATTCAGCACTACTGATTTACAATAGCAGAAATGTTGGTTGGACAGAAGCAGGAAGTCAGTGAGGAGTCGAGTGGGTGTAGCTTTGACTTTGAGTAGTTACATTTCACAGTATGTGAGACTCTTGTGGTTGACAATCTCGAGACCTGCTTTCTACCATTGTTAAGTCTTAAACGTGATATCAATCTTAAAATTTATTCCCCCCATTTGCTAATTTGCATTAGGTTGTAATGTAAGCATTATGTTGACGGCAGTGATTCAGACAGCAGTGAAGTTGTGCCCTGTTCTCATTAGCTTTTGTTCTAAGCTGGTAATGGAAACAGATCCAACCATAAGAATTATGTGTCAGTTCATATGAAGCTGTTTACCTTCTAATCACTCGCCTAAAAATGAAGTGATTGGCTGGGCCAATAAAATGTAATAAGATTTATATATCAGAGCCTTAGTTTCAGGTGTTAGAAAGGACCTCTCTGTCGAAATCATATCTTGGATCTGTGCAATTTTTTCACAGGAACTTGATGAAATCCGCAAATCTGGAATGAAAAACTTCCGCAACATCCAAGTTGACGAGTCAAACATCTTGACTTGGCAAGGACTTATCGTTCCTGTAAGTATGATAATAGTACTGTTTCATTGTTGCCTCAAAGGTTTTTCTTTCAATTTCATATATCACAATGCATTAGGTTGAAACAGCTGGAAGTTGTGTAATGCAGAGGTGTTTTAAGAAATGCTTGTTCAAACTTTCATTTTCTTTTTGTAGACATTCATTTCACTGAATTTATTATTTAAAACATGTAGAAGCACAAAGAAATCTGGAGAGAACAGTGAACATGGTCAGTGCTAAATGTTGTGCTGCTGGAATATTGTAATGCCAAAAGTTGAACCCAGAGTTGTCTGGGTTTAAATATATGATGAAGTGGACTTCCAGTCCAATGTGTCAAGAATCTGCCTTTGGCTTGGCTTGGAGGTCACTAACGGAGAGCAAGGTGAACTTACTAAGCGGGTTGGTCTTGCAGTGGTGGTGTTTGAATAACACTGCTGTTTTAGTAAAAAAATGCTTACCTGCATTTACACCCACCCCAAGTGCTCAGAAGTCTTTTAAAGTACCGCTCAAAAAATGGCTGTAATCAGGTTGAGTCTGAGATGTGCACTATGGTGTCCAGATGGAGACTTTTCCAAGGGGAGGGTGTGAACTGTGGGGCTTAGCTTTGTGCAGTGATCGAGATTTAGTCAAGCATCTAGTTAATTAAGCATTAAGACACTTGGCAGTGTTGGTTGGTACTTCAAAAACAGGAACACCTCCTATGCTTAAGGTGAACTGTATTGAGAATGGTGAATAATTAAAATGGATGTTTGTTCATTTCAGGACAACCCTCCATACGATAAAGGTGCATTCCGGATTGAGATCATTTTCCCTGCTGAGTATCCATTTAAGCCGCCCAAGATCACATTCAAAACAAAGATCTACCACCCGAACATAGATGAGAAAGGTCAGGTGTGCTTGCCAGTCATAAGCGCTGAAAACTGGAAACCCGCAACCAAAACTGATCAAGGTAAGGTGTCTCATCATAAAGAAACGATATAGGCTTTAGCAAATATTGTAAATGTTAATATTCAGCCCTTATATGAAGGTGTGTGTTTGTCCTTTCTCATCCAACAATATTTTCTTTCCACAAATTAGTAATCCAGTCTCTCATCGCCCTTGTCAATGACCCTCAGCCAGAACACCCACTGAGGGCCGACCTAGCAGAGGAATACTCAAAAGACCGTAAAAAATTCTTTAAGAATGCAGAAGAGTTTACAAAGAAACATGGTGAAAAGCGGCCAGTGGACTAATAAGATGAGTGTGAATCCCACTCTCTCCTTTGCCCACCTCTCCAGATCTTTAAACCTCTGCCTCTATCTGTACCCTCCTCCCACCCAAGCTCCCAGCATCCACTCCGAACTTGGAGCAGAGCATCCCAAAAGCAGTTCAACCTTGCTACAGGACTTTTATGACTCAGTTCTACTTGCCCTCTGGGTACCAACTGGATGGCTGGTTTTTCTATAGTGTATAAAGCAAATGTGATCCAAATACGAGTGTAAATGGAAACTTGGAGGGAAAAAACAACAAGATTTGGGTGGTGAGGGTGGGAGTAAATGCTGTTCCTTTTAATTTGTTCTTAATTTGCACAGAGCTGTGTACTGGTCATAAAACCTGCTGTGCAATGAATCTTGACTGTTTTTTCCCCCAGAGCAGATTACTACAGTGAATTTCATTATATTATGTCCTTCAGTCTTTCACTTCTGCAAGTATGTCTTTGTTTGGGCAAAAATCCAGGTTCTAAAGGTGTGTGGCATCCATTTCTTTTATATTTCTTTTTATTCTTTTGTTTTTGTCTAGGTTGCACTGTATTCTGTGGAACGAAGCGTTCTTCGTAACCTCTGTAATTCATCAAATATTCAAAACTTCAGCTTAGTCACTGTTATCAATATAATGTTTATGATGTTATAAAAAAGGAAAAAAAAACAACCATTTGTGTCTGATTTAAGAGTTATTTTAAAGTAATGTAATATGATTTATTAGAGATGTACTTTATCCTGGAAGAAATGGCATCACTAAGCAAAATTACTTATTACACCTTTTAATTGCTATTTATTGCACCCTTAATTGCACCTGGATTATGCCAGATTAACATGAAAGCTAGGACCAGAATAGATTTTTATTCTGTTATTATGCAGATGTATTAATTCAGCAGATTACGCTGTCTGGTGTATTATCTTGTCAACCGTTGGAGTTTTTTTACATACAATGGTTAAACCACAATGAAACCACCTTCTAATTTAGGTCAGGGTATGAAGAGTGATCTAGCTTTCTGAAACCAACAGACCTGGGAATTTGTCATTTTTATCAGACACCTAATAATACTAGTGTAATGTTATTTGACTGAACAATACTAACTGTTGACTGAAAGATGGCATGCAAAATTGTGCTGATTTACGTGATCTAGAGTCATGGTGAGAGTCATGGTGAGAGCCCAGGGATTGATCAAATTATATACAAAAACTGTGTTGGCCTTATTGGCCTTTGTTCTAACCGTCCAAGATTAACCATACACTTTCAGGATCTTATCAGGACATGCACTATAATAAAACTGGGTAGGGACTTCCGTTGCTTTCAAAACAGCCTCAATTCTTATCATGCTGACAGTAGCCATTACTGTATACATGGGTAAATTGTGGCCATGAAGGGATGCACATGGTCACCAGTGGTGAGCCTGTGACAACTTCAGTCTCAGCTTTCTGTTCTTGGCTGACAGAAGTGGAACCCAATGTGTTCTTCTGCTGTTGTAGCCCATCCATCTAAAGGTTTGATGTGTTGTGCATTCTGAGCTGCTGTTGTGCCTACCACAGTGCAGAGTGGTTATCTGAGTTACTGTAGCATTTCTGTCAGCTCAAAACGATCTGGCAATGCTCTGTTGACCTTTCTCATCAACAAGGCATTTCTGTCTGCAGAATTGCCTCTTTCTGGATGTTTTTTTTTTCTGAATAAACTCTAGAACGGTGCCAGATAGGCTGGTTTGAGTATTTCTACAATGCTGTTTGGGGGGGGAAGTATTTGCCCCCATCCTGATTTCTTGTGTTTTTGTGTATCTCATACTAAATAGTTTTAGATCTTCAAACGAAACACAACATAAAACAAAGGCAACCTGAGTAAACACACAATACAGTTTTTTTTAAGCAAAAAAAAGTTATCCAACACATATCACCCATGTGAAAAACTAATTGCCCCCTTAAACTTGAACTAAAAGCTTCCGACAACTGGAGATCAGCCTTTCACTTACTTTTACTCCTATCCAAGTTGCACTTGTGTTTCATCAAGAGGTTTGAGGATTATCAAGGTGTGTTTTGGCAAAATTCACATGAGTCTTAATAATGATCTGGGTTAGCAGTGGTTTTCGCCTCGCCATTCTTCCATAGATGCCTGTGTCTTTCTGATAGTTGAGTCATGAACAGTGACCTTTATTGATGCAAGAGAGGCCTGTTGATTTGATTGAACAGGGTTTGCAGTAATCAGGTCTGGTTGTGTTGAGTCCAGCTGAACCTCATTATGAATGCAGTTTCATAGATTTTGGGAACTAGTAACTACGGGGGTTAAATACATTTTCACACAGGTCCAGTTGGTATTGGATAACTCTTTGCTATAATAAATATAATTTAAAAACTATATTTTGTGCTCACTCAGGTTGTTTTTGTTTTATCTTAGATTTTGTTTTAATATATACACAAAATATACACAAAAAACAGAAGAAATCAGATAAGAAATCAAATAATTTTTCACAGCACTGTATATTCTTCAAATATATTACTTTATGACTGGTCCCAAAGTGAGTCCAGTCTATGTCCTCAAAATGTGGCCACATTTGCACACTTTATACACCACATAAAATGCTTGGTTTTCAGTATTGTAGCCATTAAGAGGTCTTTTAGTGACTTAATGTTAGAAATGACCAGTGGCGTCAAAAAAGTAACTACAAATATGTATAAACTCACTTTCCACTTTAATAGGAGCACCTGCGCACGCACTTATCCAATCATGTGCCAGCAATGTAATGCTTCAGTTAATGTTCTCATCAAACATGAGAACAGAGGAAATTGTGATCTCAGTGAATTTGACTGTGGCAGACTCATTTGAGTATGTAAAAAAAGCTGCTGATCTCTGGGATTTTATGTGTAGAGTTTACTTAGAATGATGCAGAAAACATCCAGTAAGTGGCAGTTCTGTGGGTGGAGAATGCCTTGTCGATGAGAGAGTTCAGAGGAAACTGGACGGTATGTATATCCTTACACAGTTACAATAAAGCCCACTCACTCATCTAAAATGTTACTTCTAGTACTGTATTACCTGCATAATAATGTTTTAGGGGAAGTGTGTATAGGAAGTCTTGTTTGAAAGAATAAATATATTTATAAGAATATTACTTTTAACCCCAATTCTGACAAAGTTGGGACAGTATAGAAAATGCTAATATAAACAAAGAGGAGTGATTTGTAAATGTAATTCGACTTGTATTTAAACAGAAAACGTATAAAGACAAGATATTGGATGTTTTACCTAATCAACTGCATAGTTTTTTGAAGAGAAATGTTTATTTTGAAATTGATGCATGCAACATGTTCCAAAAAGTTGGGACACGGGCAATTTAGGACTAATAGTGATGACGAGTTGAAATTAGAAGGTGATGTGAAACAGATGAGGTAATCATAGCATATAAGGAGCCTCCAAAAAAAAGCCTAGTCCTTCAAGAGCAAGGATGGGTCAAGGCTCACCCATTTGCCAACAGATGCATCAGTGAATAATCCTACACTTTGAGAACAACATTCCCCAAAGACAAATCTGTAGGATTTTGGGCGTTTGACTTTCTACAGTGCACAATATAATTAAAAGATTCACTGTCCCAAGTTTTTTAGAATTGGGATTGTGCATTGATGATATAAGTTACTCTAGAAATTCAGTGTACCTCATACATACCCATACTGCACGCATACAGAACACAGTGTGGAACATACACTCAGGTAAAATTGTAACCCAAGTGTTTTATGGAACAAGGATTAGTATAATGTGATATACGTCACTAAGCAGCTCTAGGAAAAGAAATTAGGCCCACTGGATTAATCTGTC
Organism: Ictalurus furcatus; assembly: GCF_023375685.1. Lineage (NCBI taxonomy): Eukaryota > Metazoa > Chordata > Actinopteri > Siluriformes > Ictaluridae > Ictalurus > Ictalurus furcatus. The sequence goes on from NC_071270.1 coordinate 7,123,165, forward strand.
TAGGGACAGAGGCTGTAGTTACGATAAACACACTCATGTAGAGAAGACAGCATTACAGTCTATATAAAGATTGTTCTGCTTATTAGAAACACTTAATTTGAACATCATTTGGGATAAACCTGCATCATGTTGTATTTAAGGTTTACAGTTGGCAAGATCCTAATGACAATTAAATTACTGACATAAATTGTAAGGCTGTTTTTAGAGGCAAGCATGTAGAACTATTGGCTTCCCATTTGGACAGAGTAGCTCTTAGCTTGTGGCTGGTCAGATTAAATGAAGGCTGTGTGTGAGGCATTTTTATCACTTAGGAGCTTAGAACTGGTTACTACTGTAAAGTCTTCACAGATTGTAAAATGCAGTCAAGAGGACGGAGTAGCATTCTGGTGTTAAGACCATGCAGGGGCCTGTAGATCCTTGACTATTGCAGATTTAAATTATGGAATCACTAACATTTTCATTGTAAAATGAAACATTTATATTTTTAAGATTTATTTTGAAAGATCTTCAGGTTTATTTAACACTTCTGTTTTGGATGTGGTGTTCGTGGCTGTGTGTGTCTGACCAGCCTGTCTGAATGTCACTTCCTGAACTGAAGGATGGCGGGCAGGCTCCTTGATGTCCTGGCCCCTTTCCGGTCTTTTCTCACACTCATCAATGACCATCTGCACCAGTTCAACCTATGTAAACATGATTGAGAATATTTATCCAAGTGAAATTACTCATATTTAACCACTGTCAAGAAACAAATGTCTGCCTAAGGTTAGTGTCAAATTCTTTTTGTGAACTTACCTCAGTTTGTGCAGACGGGCATTGTTTGAAAATGCGAACAATGTAAGAATATGTTCTGTAGCCTCAAGTTATCCAGCATGAAGAAAGGACCTGCGCAATGTAAATTATTTATTTAGATTTTGCATGTATATTCTGTTTGTTTGCCCAGAACAGAAATGATCAGGTACTACAACATTTGACACTGTTGATGCTGGTCACCTTGCTAAGCTTTGGTAAGTGAATGTGTATTCCAGCCCTCAGGCCATTGCCCAGGTTTGACTCATGTATCCCAGTCTATCTTCTGAATGAACTGCTTGTTTGCTAGTCTGAAAAGTTATTATTATAAAAGAAACTATAGCATTCTCATACCTGTTTGAGGCCTCTGCAAAATCTCTCAAACACCCCCTTCATGCTTCCACCCTTCTCTATAGAGATGATGTCTTCTCATTGTTGTGCATTTGAGATGACAGAAATATACGGGCAAAGACAGTAGCCCGTTGAAAACTATTATTAATATTCATTCATTTCATACTTATAAAGACTCAATGTGGTAAAAGTGTGGTACATTCTTAAAATAGACTTCCTCAAGGGTTCTTCAACGTTTAAAGGTTTTTAGCTTCTTAAAGGGGTTCTACATAGACTCTTTAAAGGTCTCCTCAGAGAGACAAGCAGAATAACCCAGCCAGATGGTTTTGACATTTCTAATACTGTAGTCTCTCTGCCTTACTAGAACCTACGCGCATCAGGCCAATTCCTGGCCATCCCTGCTACAATGAGCAGCAGAGATACTGGTGATATCATGAAGTAGAAGCACTTCTGAGGCTACAAATCATAATGACTTGGTAATCACTGTGCAAAAGCAACCCAAATATAGTGTATCCATTTGAATTTGTACTACAAATTGGCTACTCCAATCCTAAAAGATGATGGAACTAAGGGTTGCTGTGGTGAATCTTGTAGACCTGTGACCCTCTAGTAATAGATTTCAGATGAAGTTGCATCAAAAGGTTTAAGATTTAAGTGTATCTATTAATCCAGTTGCACCAAACATTAAACATTGTTTAAATAGTCAGGATGCTTTTGGGCCTGGTTTGATTTTATATTAAACTCAGATTAACTTTAATCCAGCTGCTTACAACACAGGTTTAAATTTCCATTAGGGATTCATTTAAGTCAAAGATAGTTTGCCACAAACAAAAAGGTCATGAAAGAAAAGTTTTAAAATGAGGGATTAACTAAAATAACATCAGGGATTATTGGCCTGAATGTCCAAGTTGAATCTGTCAAAAGTAAAATGGCAGGTTATTTATATTTCCCCAGAGATTCTCTACACCAAAAGTTCCCATTATACTTGTTTAATAAGGAGTATTTTAATGACATACAGTTGACTCTATCTATTGGCACCCTTCATGAAAATAAGCAAAAAATATTTTTTTTTTAAACCTAAAAAAGCTTGTTCTAATACCCCTTTTCTTGACTGCCAGGGTGGTTTCAACGAGTGGCGTTTTCCCATTTCCAAATCACCAATTTCAAAGTCGTCACCATATGACCATGACTCTATGGGGTTAGCCTATAAAAGATCACTGCTGTGTCAGGTTTACTGTCTATCCCATTGTAGTCTTATTTAGATATCGACAAAGTGGATTTAAATTTAATTCAGAAGGTTTATCATACCAGGCTCTAATCGTTTGCTTTTTACTAATATGGTAATTCCTGGGAATTTGGGTTGGTGTTTGATTCCAATTGAGGAACAACAGCCTTCAAGCTAAAAGTAAGCAAGTGACCATGTTGACTGTTTGTCAGTTCTATAAAACTGGTGGACAGGATTGAGGTTAAATTCAATTAAGTTTTACTTGTATAGCGCTTTTAACAATGGACATTGTCCCAAAGCAGCTTTAAAGAAATATATAAATTCAGGATATAGATTTTAAATGTATGAATTTATCCCCAATGAGCAAGCCAGAGATGACAGTGGACACAAAATGTCAAATGTTAATGGAAAAAGTTGAGCCAAGAATTACCGATGTCTAGGCAACTCTAAAACATTAGCTAAAGCAGCTGGCATTTAACCAAATCAGTTACAGGTGGAATCAACAGATGGAAATTTCAGTATGGAAGGGTGCAGCCTATGCAATATTTTCAAATTCCTGAGACATAATGAATTAGAGTGAATGTGATTGACTTTTAACCCAGAGCTTCTACATGTTAACTATTAAACGTCTTTCGGATGAGGTGTTAAACTGAGGACTCTCTGTGGTCATTAAAACTCCCAGGACACTTCTCATAAAGAGTTGGGGTATAACCCTGGTGTCCCGGCGAAATTCACCCATTGGCCCTTATCTATCAAGGTCCCTAATAATCTCCATCCCTGAACTGGCTACACCATACACCTTTCCTTTCCACCAATAGCTGGTGTGTGGTGGGCGTTCTGGTGCACTATGGCTGCTGTCACATCATCCAGGTGGATGCTACACACTGGTGGTGGTTGAGGAGATTTCCCCTCCGTACAATGTAAAATGCTTTAAGTGCCTAGAAAAGCACTATATAAATCTACAGAATTATTATTATTATTAAATCAGAAGCTTTGTCATGCTCATCACCTGCTGTTGGGACTGTACAAACAGCAGACAATTGTCCAGATAAGGGAGCACGCAGAGATCGTGACATTGCAAGGTATCTAAGGTGATTTGTGAACACTTTGGTTGCTAGAGTTAACTCAAAGAGATGGAAACTGGACTGGTATATCTCTCTGCTTATATGGTTAGATCCAGAATAAGACAGGTTATGTCTCCCTTTTTTTTTTTTTAAATGAGTAAATCTCTTAAAAATGACTTGACCAGATATTTTGTCCCAATCGGTATTGCCTCTTTTTGTAGTAGTAACTGCACTTCTATATTTCCATTTGGCTTCGGTCTGAAACCGCACACCTGGTGAAACTGTAAACGATACCCAGTGGACAGTGCTCTCAGTAGCCACTGGTTTGATGATATCACACTCCAATGTTTCACTTGCAGAGGGGAAACCAGCACACCTTTGAATGTGTATTTCCAAAACAACACTGGGATGCTCAGGCACTTCCAAGGTATCATGTGTCCTGAATTTATTGTTCTGAGCTGTTGCAATGGCACCAACTAGGCCCGCTATGTGGGAATAGTGTGACCACAGACATGGGTGACTAAAGCTAGCCTACTGCATCATGTGAATAGTTTGTGTTTCGGTGATTTAACACACTCCACTGGCTCCCGTTGCTTGTAGTACTGTTTGCATGATGTCTTGCCCAGATCATTAAGGGCCAGAAGTTACTATGCCACTGTGTTAAAGATACAGTTCAGATTCGACAGAGTGTTATATTCTTTCGCAAACTAGCACGTCAGCTCTTTTATATTTGAGTTATATGCAAAGTGATGCTCAGAGCCTCATCAGCCTATATACTATTATTATTGAAGTTATTAGCCTCAGCCTACATACTATTAATGAAGCCACAAGTGTTTTTGCTGATTGAAACCCTAGTACTTCTGAATCTGGCATTGCAGATCTCTTTAGCTGTGCTAAGCTTCTCTGAGCTCTGTACTTCACTTTATTGCACTATTACATTGCTGCTGACAGCTTTTGCAGTTGGCTGATACCCACCTCCAGCTCTACCCTGTATTTTAATGCATAAAGGTACTCACACTTCCCATTCGAGGGGCTGAGCAAACAAGTATTCTGCCCATTTCTGTTTCTGCTGCAACAATGCAGCAAAGGAGTTTAGCTTTTTCTTCCTAGAAGGCTCAGCAGTGGTATCAGCATTACGCTGCATTTGGGACAATTTGGGCACTGATCATTATTTATTATTAACTCAATTGGGGCCTGGCAGAACAAAAAGTTCACCACCCTGCCCTGAAATACAAAGAGTTGGAAAGATGGACAATGTTCATCAATTCACAATAAGTTATGAGATTATGAATGTGAAAAACAGGAAGTTTGCTGTCCTTTTGCTCTGTGTTGGCAGCGTCAATTGTGCTACAGGAAAAATAGACCATGTGCCTGTTTTAGCAACACAGTCACACATGTGTCTTTGTATGTGCAGCATCTGTGCTAAGCTCCTTCATGCTCTGCTATGACACTATCCACAAAGTAGGCCTTAGATTAAAAAGTTTGAGAACTGCTGTTTTAGATGAATGGCATTGGCTCATTTAAGTATTTAAAACATAAAGAAATAGTAATGAGTTAATAATAATAATAATAATAATAATAATAATAATAATAATAATAATAAATGATTATAATATACTTATCTACCATTTTTTTAGGAACACACATACATTTGTTCATTCATGCAATTATCCAATCAGCCAATCATGTGGCAGCAGCACAATGCATGAAATCATGCAGATACAGGTCAAGTGCTTCAGTTAATGTTCACATCAAACATCAGAATGGGGAAAAAATGTGATCTCAGTGACTCTGACTGTGGCATAGTTCTTGGTGCCAGTGAGCTGATTTGAGTATATCAGAAACTGCTCATGTCCAGGGATTGTCTCACACAAAATCTATAGTCTTTACACAGAATGGTGCGAAAAACAAAAACTCCAGTGAGTGGCGGTTCTGTGGCAACCAGGGTGGATTTAGTGATTTGGGGGCCCTAGGCAAAATATAGGAATGGAGCTTGCATTTCAGTGTTTTAACATCAATATTAAAATTTTCAGCATACGTTATTTAGCATCAATAATTAAAAAAATTATATATGGCAACCCAATGTAGTTGCTTACCTGCTTAGTGCAAAGTCCACCCTTGCACAGACTCACAGAAACTGGACAGACAACGTTTTTCCAATCTTCAACTGTCCTGTTTCAGTGATTGTCCTGTGCCCACTATAGCCTCAGATTCCTGTTCCTGGCTGAAAGGAGTGGAACCTGATGTGGTCGTCTGCTGTTATAGCCCATCCACCTCAAGGTTCGATGTGTTGTGCATTCTGAGATGCTTTTCTGCTTACCACCATTAGTTATTTGAGTTACCAAAGACTGCATATCAGCTCTAAACAGTCTGCCCATTCTCCTCTGACCTCTAATCAAGGCTTTTCCACCCATAGAATTGTCACACACCGAATGTTTTTTGTTTTCTTCACCATCCTGTGCAAACTCTCCTGTCACATGATTGGCTGATTGAATAATACCAGGAATAAGCAGGGGTACAGGTGTTCCTAATAAAGTGGTCAATTAGAGTATACTTTATTCTACATACAATGCTTACTTTGTGAAGGGATACAAGTGTTTGTTCATGACTATTTGAAACTAGTGACACATAGACTAATATATAAAAGTAAAAAAATAAATAAATTACTCCATGTACTGGGTGCAGTAGGTCACACACAACTCTGTGCACTGTACAAAACAGAAACAATTACTTTGCACAGTAACATTAAAAAAAAAGCAAATGGCTTCGTTATTTCGAATGAATGTTACATTTTTAAATTATTTAAATTGATGAAAAATACAAAAATAAATGCTTCACAAATGAAAAAACTTACTTTGAAAGGATATTTTGGCATGCTAAAACATTATTAGTATTGCTTGAGAGGTTTCATCTCTCTTGTATTCACGTATTAAGATACTAAGAAATCCATTCAAATAGTTTCATTTTCTCATGGACAGCAAATGCTACAAATTTTTTAGCAATTAGGAAGCATACTAGACCTTACCTGTGGTAGTTTAGAATGTCTGAATAGCAGAGTAGAATGCATTTAAAACAAATACAACATTTGCACATATTTTGCAACATGTGCAAAACTAATAAATACTTCATTAAACATAAATCAGACATTTGTGTTATGGGAACATTCAGTCCGCTATCACAAAAAACAGTGATTTGTATTCAGTAAACTACCAATTGTGGAAATCCAGTAAATAAATTATTGCAATAAAGCACCATTCTTTTATTTTCTATTTATATCATCGCTAATATGAATTCAGAAAAAACTGAAGGTGCTTTGAAGGGTTGAACCCTGCGATTGCATGATGTTTCACTGTCCTCCAGTAGATGGCGCCATTGTTACTGTCATACACCACACTGAACACCTTCATAGGCATTTAAAAATAAAGAAACAAAAACAAATGTTGAAATGTGACCCTGTTTATAAAATTTAGGTCTGTCATACCATCAGTACCTTATCACACTAAGGCATTGTGTTTCAGCATCTCTTAATGATATTCAGTTTCAGTGCCAAGCATTTTAAAACGTAAGAAATTCCAAATCATTCAGACTTTGAGTATGAAATGGACCTTTTTGGAATTACACATATATTTTCTATTCTGAAAAAAGGCACAGTATGACCTGAGTAATCAAATGGAAAATATTCTATATCTAACATTTTTAACTTCAGATAAATATTACCTCATAAGACAGATGATAACAGGTATAATATTATGACATTGATGCATCTATGTACAGTTGAGGCCAAAAGGTTATATACACCTAGGATATAAACATTCAAACTCCATACATTTCTAGTATACATTTCCTGTGTTAAGGCGATTAGGGTATCTACTTTGACAGATTTGTTTCAGCTGTTACAGTGGGTCAAACGTTTATACACTTTGTTAGTATTTGTTGGCATTGCCTTTTAATTGCTTGAACTTGAAGCAAATGCTTGGAGTAGCCTTCCACAAGCTTCTCACAATACTTTGCTGGAATATTTGCCTATTCTTCCTGACTGAACTGGTGTAACTAAGTCGAGGATTGAGGGCCTCCTTGTTCAGACACGCTTTTTCAGTTAAAAACAAACAAACGAAAAAAAACCTAATTGTCCTCATTGTAGGATCATTGTCCTACTTTTTGGCTGATGTCTTGCTTCAGTATTTCTAGACAAGCCTCCTTTCTCATGATGCCATCTTTTTTTTGAAGGGCACCAGTCCCTTTTCCAGCAAATACCCCCCACAACATGATGCTGCCACCACCATAATTCACAATGGGGATGAAAAATTAAAAGCCTCACTTTGGATGAAAAGCCTCACTCTTTTTCCTCAATACCTAGTGCTGATCATTACGGCCAAACAGTTCAATTTTTGTTTCATTTGACCAGAGAACATTCCTCCAACAGACTGGTTGTCACCTGCAAACTTCAGTCTGGCTTTTTTTAATTTTATTTTTTATGCCAGTCTTGGAGTAGGGGCTTCTTCTTTGTGCAACAGCCTTTCAGGCCATGGTGATGTAGGACTCTCTTAATTGTGGATGTACTGTACATACTCTGGTACCCGACACCTCAAACTCCTTCACCAATTCTTTGTGGTTTAGTTGAACCTTTCAGACCAAAGTTTGTTCATCCCTGGGAGTTAATCTGTGCCTCCTTCCTGAACAATGCACCAATGCAGCGTGAGAAAGCCTGTTGCACAGTCAGAATTAAAGCATTGTTCAGTGGGGTTGAGGTCAGGGCTCTGTTCCCACCACCAAAGATCTTCCACAGCAACCTTGGCAAACCATGTCTTTATGGACCTCGCTTTGTGCATAGAAGCATTTTCATGCTGAAACAGATTTGGACTCCTTAGCTCCAATAAAGGGAAACCTTAATGCTACAGCATACAAAGACATTCTAGACAATTGTGTACTTCCAATTTTTTGGCTACAGTTTAGGGAAGACCAACATTTGGGTGTAATAGTCTTGTAATAAAGTTGCTTGGATTTTTCCATGGTATCAAGGGCAAATACAAACACACTGTCTTTAAAGGCAGGCCCTCAAACAGTCACAGGGCACTCTCCAGTTAACTCTTAATTATGACAACTGGCCAATCAGAAGCTTCTAAATGTCATAACATTAATTTCTGAAATCTAACAGGCTGTTTAAAGAGACACTCAACTCAGTGTATGTAAACTTTTGATCTACTGGAATTCTGACAGTGAATTAAAGCTGTAATCTGTCTCTAATCAGTTGTTTGAAAATGACCTCTGATGTGAACAAAGTAGATGCCATAATTGACTTGCCAAAAGAAATGTATGGTAACATGATATACAGTGCATCCGGAAAGTATTCACCTATTTTTGGGCAGTTTCTCCCATTCTTCTTTGCAGGACCACTCAAACTCCATCAGGTTGGATGGGGAGCATCGGTGCACAGCCATTTTCATATCTCTCCAGAGATGTTCAATCGGGTTCAAGTCTGGGCTCTGGCTGGGCCACTCAAGGACATTCACAGAGTTGTCCTGTAGCCACTCCTTTGTTATCTTGGCTGTGTGCTTAGTTGTCCTGTTGGAAGATAAACCTTCACCCCAGTCTGAGGTCCAGAGCGCTCTGGAGCAGGTTTTCATCAAGGATGTCTATGTACATTGGTGCATTCATCTTTCCCTCGATCCTGACTAGTCTCCCAGTTCCTGCTGCTGAAAAAGATCCCCACAGCATGATGCTGCCACCACCATGCTTCACTGTAGGGATGTATTGGCCAGCTGATGAGTGGTGCCTGGTTTCCTCCAGACATGTCGCTTGCCATTCAGGCCAAAGAGTTCAATCTTTGTCTTGGTCTGAGAGTCCTTCAGGTGCCTTTTGGCAAACTCCAGGCGGGCTGTAATGTTCCTTTTACTGAGGAGTGGCTTCCGTCTGGCCACTCTACCCTACAGGCCTGATTGGTGGAGTGCTGCAGAGATGGTTGTTCTTCTGGAAGGTTCTCCTCTCTCCATAGAGACATGCTGGAGCTCTGTCAGAGTGACCATCGGGTTTTTGGTCACCTCCCTGACCAAGGCCCTTCTCTCCCCATCGCTCAGTTTGGCTGGGCGGCCAGCTCTAGGAAGAGTCCTGGTGGTTCCAAACTTCTTCCATTTACGGATGATGGAGGCCACTGTGCTCATTGGGAACTTCAATGGTGCAGAAATGTTTTTGTACCCTTCCCCAGATCTGTGCCTCGATACAATCCTATCTCGGAGGTGTACAGACAATTCCTTGGAATTCATGGCTTGGTTTGTGCTCTGACATGCATTGTTAACTGTGGGACCTTATATAGACAGGTGTGTGCCTTTCCAAATCATGTCCAATCAACTGAATTTACCACAGGTGGACTCCAATCAAGTTGTAGGAACATCTCAAGGATGATGAGTGTACACAGGATGCACCTGAGCTCAATTTTGAGTGTCATGGCAAAGGCTGTGAATACTTGTGTACATGTGCTTTTTTGTTTTTTATTTTTAATAATTTGCAAAGATTTCAAACAAACTTCTTTCATGTTGTCATTATGGGGTATTGTTTGTAGAATTTTGAGGAAAATAATGCATTTAATCCATTTTGGAATAAGGCTGTAACATAACAAAATGTGGAAAAAGTGAAGCGGTGTGAATACTTTCCGGATGCACTATATATATATATATATATATATATATATATATATATATATATATAAAATATAGCCTAGGTGTACTTTTGGCCTGAACTGTATAAAAGTCATGTGCTGACTTCTTGAAAAGACTGGAGAGATAATCAGGATCTCTCATCATTTCCACATTCACGTAAGCATTCCCTGGCCAGCTGCCACAGTAAGAAGTATTTTTTTGTCCATATGCTATGTTCCAGCATGGCCTAGCAGAAGTGCTAAAACATGACTTTAGTTGGCAGGTGCGAGTCTTGGTTCAAGCCTTAGAGATAGTTCGTACAGAGTGTCATCATCCATAACGAGCGTTTTGTCAAGTAGGAACTGTGTCACCTGGTCAGAAAAGAGGAGGAGTGTAAATTTTAAAATGTTTGGCAGACTCTCTGCAAGCCAGAAATTCTACAAATCAAAGAGTGACATCTTTAATACAATTGTTCAAACAGTAATTGCTTAAAAAGCTTTTAAAAGCTGAAACTTTAAATAGCTAAATCAGATGTGTTATTGGACGGTTGGGATAAACTCACACAAACTGCCTTGTGATTAAGATCACAAAAACTCCTCTATCATATACTGCTCCAATGCTAACTACTGTAGTTAAAGTACCTTGGGTTGATGTTCTATCCTGTAGGGGGCCTGCTGAAACTGTCGTATCTCTCTTATGATGTGAGAAATCTGCAGATTACAAACAGGGATTTATACAAAATGTTAGGATAAGCTTTTTTTTTCATTGCTGCTCACACTCCCAACATACAGTATCTCACAAAAGTGAGTACACCCCTCACATTTTTGTAAATATTTGATTATATCTTTTAATGTGACAACACTGAAGAAATGACACTTTGCTACAATGTAAAGTAGTGAGTGTACAGCTTGTATAACAGTGTAAATTTGCTGTCCCCTCAAAATAACTCAACACACAGCCATTAATGTCTAAACCGCTGGCAACAAAAGTGAGTACACCCCTAAGTGAAAATGTCCAAAATGGGCCCAAAGTGTCAATATTTTGTGTGGCCACCATTATTTTCCAGCATTACCTTAACCCTCTTGGGCATGGAGTTCACCAGAGCTTCACAGGTTGCCACTGGAGTCCTCTTCCACTCCTCCATGACGACATCACGGAGCTGGTGGATGTTAGAGACCTTGTGCTCCTCCACCGTCTGTTTGAGAATGCCCCACAGATGCTCAATAGGGTTTAGGTCTGGAGACATGCTTGGCCAGTCCATCACCTTCACCTCCAGCTTCTTTAGCAATGCAGTGGTCGTCTTGGAGGTGTGTTTGGGGTCATTATCATGCTGGAATACTGCATACTGATCATGCTCTGCTTCAGTATGTCACAGTACATGTTGGCATTCATGGTTCCCTCAATGAACTGTAGCTCCCCAGTGCCGGCAGCACTCATGCAGCCCCAGACCATGACACTCCCACCACCATGCTTGACTGTAGGCAAGACACACTTGTCTTTGTACTCCTCACCTGGTTGCTGCCACACATGCTTGACACCATCTGAACCAAATAAGTTTATCTTGGTCTCATCAGACCACAGGACATGGTTCCAGTAATCCATGTCCTTAGTCTGCTTGTCTTCAGCAAACTGTTTGCGGGGTTTCTTGTGCATCATCCTTAGAAGAAGCTTCCTTCTGGGATGACAGCCATGCAGACCAATTTGATGCAGTGTGCGGCGTATAGTCTGAGCACTGACAGGCTGACCCCCCACCCCTTCATCCTCTGCAGCAATGCTGGCAGCACTCATATGTCTTCCCAAAGACAACCACTGAATATAACGTTGAGCATGTGCACTCAACTTCTTTGGTCGACCATGGCGAAGCCTGTTCTGAGTAGAACCTGTCCTGTTAAACCGCTGTATGGTCTTGGCCACTGCGCTGCAGCTCAGTGTCAGGGTCTTGGCAATCTTCTTATAGCCTAGGCCATCTTTATGTAGAGCAGCAATTCTTTTTTTCAGATCCTCAGAGAGTTCTTTGCCATCAGGTGCCATGTTGAACTTCCAGTGACCAGTATGAGGGAGTGTGAGAGCGATGACACCAAATTTAACACACCTGCTCCCCATTCACACCTGAGACCTTGTAACACTAACAAGTCACATGACACCAGGGAGGGAAAATGGCTAATTGGGCCCAATTTTCAACATTTTCACTTAGGGGTGTACTCACTCTTGTTACCAGTGATTTCGACATTAATGGCTGTGTGTTGAGTTATTTTGAGGGGACAGCAAATTTACACTGTTACATAAGCTGTACACTCACTACTTTACATTGTAGCAAAGTGTCATTTCTTCAGTGTTGTCACATGAAAAGATATAATCAAATATTTACAAAAATGTGAGGGGTGTACACACTTTTGTGAGATACTGTATAAAATGGCATATCTATCAGGGTGAGTCAGATGCAAACCTTAAAAGTTACAAAATGCATTAAAAAATATCTGGACACTCATTAAGCACTAGAACATGTGCATTGAATGAAATAGAGCTTATGTAGAAGAATATACACTTCTGTGACACCTATTCGCAATAAACAATGCAAAAGTAATGAATGAATGAATTAATTTGATATAAGGATTTCATTTGACTTGCCCTTGTATATCAGCCACAGAGAAATGATCTTTACCATTAATATCACTCCTGAGGTACAGATTAGGATTTTCTAAACACAGTAAATTTTCCAATGTTGAAATAAGATCTACTGTGTTTATTGACACTGGGTATTTTTCTCTGTATCACATTCATGCTGTATAAGGTGATGTTGTAGAATATGTATGAATGCAAAATATGATGACCAATTTTCTTTACAAACATTAATAACCACACCAATAGATACATACATAAAAACACACCCCCACTTTACCACATATAATATACCATTTGAAACACCCTATCTTATGTATCATATTAGCTACTAAGCCAGTAAAAAGCAACTGTAGATAAAGTGGTGCAAAAAAGGTCTTTGTTGATTAACAAAAAAAACCAAACATTCTGCATCACAACAGCCATTTGTCTGTGAGCGATAAGGCTAAAACTTGCTAGTGACTGTGGCTTCTGGTTTACATAGTATAGCAGCTATCCTTAATATTGTAGCTACCTTGCTAGCTAGCCTGAATGGCAAAGTCTTTATATTAAATTTTGTCTACTCAGCAGCCATCCCGGCAATGCTTCTGGGCAGTTATTTTCCATCATACATGGACAGGAGTCTCATTTATCAACCATGCTTGCATATATGGGGCACCAAAAGTGAAAAGGTGAATACTCTTTTCTTTCTGTACTTTTTCAAACAGTTGAGGCCATTCTGATACATTTAGATAGTGGCTCATGTCAAATAATAGTTTTAACTTTGACTTTGTATGGTAGCACTACTTGCATTGTTCTCTGCTTGATATATCACTTTGCTTGTATTTTCTCATATGTAAGTCGCTTTGGATAAAAGCGTCTGCTAAATGAATAAATGTAAATGTAACTATAAAACGCTGGTACGGTTGCCAATTTTACACCATTTTAGTCTGAAAAAAACAATTCATGGCTGCCAAGATCATGTTTTAAAGCAAGTAATCAGAATGAAATCAAACCAGTTTCTACCAATTTCAGTGTATGATTTCAATGAGTGATTATGGGACTGTGATGTCATCACAACAACTGCCAAACCCTGAAATTAGTCTCTGTTATGCAATTACAAATGACAAAAATACTGAAGGAGGTAAATGTAAAGGTAGGTAGTGCCTGTAGCACTAGCTATTCCAGTAACCAGCTTAGCTACTGCTAATTTATTCCAACGTGTGTATCTTCTTCTCTACTTCTGCATGTCTGTAATTTCATAGTGGAGGCTAGTTTCTGGAGTTACCAGTTGTAGTGATGGCATTTTTTATCCCAAACAAGCATCCTGCACCCAAACAAACAAACAATTGGTTATATTGGTCCAAAACGAGCACAGTATGGTGTAAAACTGTAATCCCTACCAGTGCCATGTTTTCCCAGTGAAGCACACTCTGAGAGAACAGGGGCAATTAGCATATGAACAAATAATTAAATTTCTACATTTAATTTTTATCTTTAACATTTACATCTAGATTTAATATTTATTTTTCACATTTCTATTTAACAGTAAGATTATATATGCCATTTCTATTTCAAATATATATTTACATTTCATATTTACATTTAGATTTAGATTTAAAATTTAATTAGCATAATGTTAGATAGTTCCTACCAAACATGGTTGCTGGTTTATGCAATACTGTATAATAGCTCAATGTTAGCTAGCTCGCTAACTCTTGGTTTTTTTTATATTACTAATATATAGTATATTACTACTATATATATTACTAATATAGTATGTAAACATTTTCTCAATAAAGATAAAACATGGAAACTGAAAGTAATGTTAGGAAAAAAAGCATGCTTTAGACTCACCATTCTCATTTTGGAGAAATTGACCAGCCCCTCTTCTGTGAAATTTGGTGTACCTTCCTCAATAAATGCCAAGTCTGTAAGATACATGCCCAAATACGGTACACATGGAGGATTGCAGCTGTGGGGAATGAACAAAAAAAATTATACACTATTCTAGAGACATCATAGCTTATAGAAAAAACCCAAATCAGTATAAATTACAAGCTTACTTTTTCAGGGTTTCCCTTAGGTTTTTAAATCTTCCTTCAGAAGACACTGTTTTCTGCAGCCTGTCCATTAGTGCTTTGGTCTAATGAAGGAAAAATGCAATTAACCAACCAACTTTGCATTTAAGTTATAATAGTCAAAACAGTTAAATTCTTTCAGAATGAGCTAAACATTTAATAACAAATATTTTCTATACCTATACCTTGGTTAGATTTTCAAATGTTGGAGTAGTTAAAATGAAGTTATTTAACTTTTGCATGCCAGTGTACCTGCTTGCAGACTTTAGCCCAGGTCTTTTTCAGCCTGTATATGGCACTGCGATTGAGAGCAGATGTGATCTCCAGCACTCCGTTGTAGTTGTTGAGGCATCGACAGATATCGGCCACTGCCAACCATTTCTCAATTGAGTTGGCCCTGGAGCTCACCTCAGTGTGGGACATAATCTCAGATGCCACCAGATTACTCATCTGAGATACACAGACAGACAGACAGACAGACAGAGAGAGAGAGAGAGAGAGAGAATATTAACTGAAAGAAGACAGTCAAAATTGCTTGAGTGTTTTGAAGTTTTCATGCTTGCTTACATCATTGAAGTGCTGACTAGTTTTCATGATGTACGGAGTTCTTTCATTTTTGTCCACTTTCATCCATCCTTGGCCAAGAAATTCCCTGATGGAAACAACAGCCATATTATAATATGCCATATTAGGTCACAGTACTGTAGCTCACAGGTTCCCAGCCCTGGTCCTGGAGTACCCCTGTGCTGCACATGTTAGTGTTTTCCCTACTCAAACACACCCACATCAGTTCAACTTCCTAAGTTGAAGTTGGGTGTGTTAGATCAGCAAAAACAGTCACATGTGCATAACATGTGGTATTCCAGGAGCAGGGCTGGGAACCTGTTTCTTTCTTGAATCCCCTTGAATTCTTGAACCCTTAAAGGTTCTATGAGAGCTAGGAATAGATAGCAATGCCACTATCCTTATCCATATCTGTATCCAGATTTAAACCCAGAGTGACCTAAACTGAAAGGCTCCCTCCCATCCTCCCTTCCTTCCTTCCTTACTGACTGACTGACTGACTGACTGACTGACTGACTGAGATAGAAACTCAGCCTCAGCTACATCACATTCATCACGCTTGTAATTGGTCTCAAATAGAAATGAGACATTTAAAAAAAATCCACTCGTTCAGTTATTATTTTTGTTTATTAACAATATTTTCTGATTAATTTAGTTGGATCTATTTCCTAAAATATTAACAAAACGCTTTTAAACCACAGTTACTAAGGATGAATGAATGAATGCTGTATATGCATTGTAAATGCACTCTTTGCCCTGCAAGCTTTATATCTGACCATTAAAAACCATCCTTGCCTATTACACACGTCTAGTCTCAACCAGAAGCCCTGTAAACCTTTCTGGCAAGGTTAAAACAAAAAACAAACAAAAAAACAAATTACCCAAATTACCCATAATTCTCAAAACCCATTATGATGATGATGATGATGATGATGATTATTGTATAATATATAAATTAGAACAAATAAATAAATAAATATCAATAAACCTACGTGTTCACAGGTTTTTCATTTTTTTAATACTGCAGAAAACACAACAAATAAATAAATAAATACTGATACTTGTTCACCCACTTATCACTCTCTCTCTCTCTCTCTCTCTCTCTCTCTCTCTCTCTCTCTAATAACTGCATATCAAAGGCTCAAGCCTCCTCAGGTGCACATTATTTTTCTAATAATTCAACGGCCCCTTGTCCATTATTCCTTACATATTTCTGTAAAATCATAGTTTTCTGTCGTTTTGTTTGTTGTTAGATCTGTGTACTGTGCTGGACAGCAGGCTAACTTTTCCGTTATTTCAGTTAATTTGGCGACGGGATATGGAACTGTAATGCGGTCTGACTTTACTAAAAAATAATTGCAAACCTCAGAACATCTGTCAGCCAATCAGAACTGAGAATTCAACAGTGCTGTGGTATAACTGTATATAATGAACCAATTATTATTACAAGTGAGCCATGCCATACTTAATTACCCATAGTAGTGACATATCTGACTACTAGTATCTGACAAAAAGGGCTTTTTTTCTAGCAGTTTTAAGAGGCTGACCCTGCGCTTGGACCCTAGCTTCCTGACAGGCTGAACAGGTTGAGAACAAAATTTCACTGTTCTCTACTGTATATGTGACCAATAAAGACTCATCATTAATTAATATCGTGTGAGGAAAAAAATCACTTTTTGTCAGATAGTCACTATTATAGTGAACAAATCAAACAAAAGCAATTGAAATAGTTCAACACAACAAATGCTTCAAGTGGTTTCCCCAAATTCAACTGAAAATGCAACTTATAATGACTTCTCCACTTTCAAAATTATTCAACCCCTTCATGGCAAGCATCTTTAGTACTTAGTAGAGCACCCTTTTTCTGTTATGACCTGCTGCAAATGAGATACATAAGATTCCTGAGGAATCTTAGCCCATTCCTCATGAGCAATGGCCTCCAGTTCAGTAATATTCTTAGGTTTGCGTGCTGTAACTGCCTTCTTCAAATCCGACCAGAGATCAGGTGACTGTGATGGCCCTGCAGAATCTTCCAGGACTTCTTCTGCATCCAAGCCTTGGTGGAATTTGAGGTATGCTTGGGATCATTGTCCTGTTGGAAGGTCCAATGACGCACAAACTTCAGCTTCCTCACAGATGGCATGAAGTTTTCTCCTAGGATTTCATGATACTTCAATGAATCCATCTTGTGTTCCATATGCTGCAGGTTTCCAGTGCCAGAGGATACAAAGCAGCCCCAGAGCATCACCGAGCCACCACCATGCTTGACTGTGGACAGTGTGATCTTTCTTCATTCTTCTTCCTCCAGACATACCGCTGATCCATCGTGACGAAAATTTGCAGGTTTTTTTCATCGATCCACAGAACAGAATCCCAAAACGTCTGTGGCTTATTTATATGATTTTGAGCGACTTTTCTTGTGCTTTTGGGTCAGTAGTGGTGTACGTCTTGGAGTTCTGACATGGAAACCGTCTGCATTTAGGACATGCCTTACTGTGCTCAATGAAACCTCAGTGCCTGTTGCCACCAAGTTTTGTTGCAGGTCTTTTGCAGTAACTCGAGGGGTTTTCACAACCTGCCTTCTCAGAAATCTGGTTGCAGCCATTGATAGCTTCCTGCCCTGTCCAGATATTTCATATGTTTTCTGTACTTGAGACAACACCGGTTTTGCATATTTGTGCTGTTGTGAGGGATTTGATTCAGGGGGTTGAATAATTTTGAAACTGGAGAAGTCATTATAAGCTGCATTTTCAGTTGAATTTGGGGAAATGACTTGAAGCATTCGTTGTGTTGAACTATTTCAATTGCTTTTGTTTCATTTATTCATTGCAAACAGCTGAAGGTCTGTAAATGTTGACAATAAACCTGATTTGCAATGGGGGTTGAATAATTTTGATTGCAACTGTATCTTCTGAGAGAAGTCTACAGGCCTACAGATGGAATATCTAGATTACAGAATAATTCAAATCTTATTCTTATGTACTTTGTATTTACTACTGTTTTGCAGGATCTACTGAAAGATACTCACTCATAGGGAATACTTCTGAAGACAATGTGGTCCAATAACGTGATTTGCTCAGCCAACTCCATGGCAGACAGAGAAACAAAACACTCAATTTTGGGGTATTCAGCCTTAGAACCACACACACACACACACACACACACACACGTATATATCAGTGTATGTAAAGTGTAGTTGTTGACTTACAGCAAACTATATATATACTAATTCAGCTATTCGGAAATACTAAGCTACAGCTATTATGCCTAGAAGAGCTTTTTAACAATTATATAATGATTTATCTGACTGAGCTAATGTAGCTACCTACAGAAGAGATAGCGAGGAGGATGTAACGTTGATTCTTTATTTGATTGTGGCTTGGCTGATGAGGACAAAAGATTTTTAGCGCAATATTTCACTATAAACAATCAATACACATAATTCAGAGTGAAGCGCATAGACTGTGCTCACCGTTTGGAGAATATCTCTGATTTTAAGCTGCGTGTCATCTTGTTCTTCTTGAGAAAGGGCACTGAAGTAGAAAAAAAAGCATGTTAGATGGACATTAATCTTAATTTTCTGTGAAGTGAATGCAGATTATTTATTTCCTTGGAACAAATTACTTTAATAGCATTGTAGATTTAGATATAGGAAATTTAGATGCCACTTTAGACTATGTTGCATACTGTTACTGAAAGCAAATAAAAAAACAACATACAATGCTTTAAAAAATCTTAATGACATAAAACATAGTAAAATGAGATTAAACATTGGTAGTATATCTTCAAAGCTGAAGAAATTTCTTATCAGCAAATGGGATGAAGTTGGATGTTAAATTTATAATGAATATTTTGTTGGAACGGTAGTTCAACATGAAGATTTTATATAGCCTGATTCTTTTTAATATGGATTATATATGGATTTATACATACAGTGCCCTCCACTAATATTGGCACCCTTGGTAAATTTGAGGAAAGAAAGCTATGAAAAACTTTATTGTTTAACCTTTTGATCTACATTTACATTTATTCAGTTAGCAGACGCTTTTATCCAAAGCGACTTACAACTGAGGAAATACAAGCAAAGCGATATATCAAGCGGAGAACAATACAAGTAGTGCTACCATACAAGATTTTTAAATTGAGTTCTAGAAAAGCAAATTGCACAGAGTAGAAGTGTAAGAGCCAGAGTTTTTGGGGTTTTTCTTAGGATAATGTGGGGTTGGCGTTTTAGGGGTCTTTAGGGATCTTTTGTTAAAAAAAATCACAAAAATATTCTGCTCTCATGGATATCAAACAATTGCAAACAAAATACAAGTTTATCCAAAGAAAAATATCTTTGTTAAATATAGGTGTGCAACAATTATCGGCACCCCTTTGAATTCATATGAGAAAAATATATTTGAAGTATATTCCCATTGATATTTCACATTTGTAGTACACCCGGGTGACTAGGAACAGGAAATTGCTCGACTATGACTTCCTGTTTCACAGGGTTATAAATATGAGGTAACACACAGGCCAAATTCCCTTAGTCATTCATAACAATGGATAAGACCAAGGAATATAGCTGTGATTTGCGGCAAAAGGTTGCTGAGCTTCACAAAATGGGAAGTGGCTATAAGAAAATAGCACAAGCATTGAAAATGCCTATTTCCACCATCAGGGCAATAATTAAGAAGTTCCAGTCAACTGGAAATGCTATGAATCAACCTGGAATTGGATGTGTGTCTATATTGTCTCAACGCACTGTGAAGAGGATGGTTTGAGTGGACAAAAAATCTCCAAGGATCACAGCTGGAGAATTGCAGAAGTTTGTTGTGTCTTGGGGTCAGAAAGTCTCCAAAACTACAATCTGAAGTCACCTACATCACCACAAGTTGTTTGGAAGGGTTTCAAGAAAAAATCCTCTACTTTCATCCAAAAACAAACTCGAGTGTCTTCAGTTTGCCAGACACTACTGGAACTTCAAATGGGTTTGGGTTTTATGGTCAGATGAAACCAAAATAGAGCTTTTTGGCAATAAACACAGAGGTGGTTTTGGCACACACAGAGAGGTAGTTATATGGAAAAGTACCTCATGCCCACGGTTAAATGTTTTGGGGCTGTTTTTCTGCCAGAGGACCTGGACATTTTGTTAGGATACTTGGCATCATGGACTCTATCAAATATCAACAGATATTAAATGAAAATCTGACTGCCTCTGCCAGAAAGCTTAAAATGGGCCATGGTTGGATCTTCCAGCAGGATAATGATCCAAAACATACATCAAAATCAACACAAAAATGGTTTACTGACCATATAACAAGGTCCTGCCATGACCATCCCAGTCCCCTGACTTGAAACCCACAGAAAACCTGTGTGGTGAACTGAAGAGGAGAGTCCACCAGCGTGGACCTCGAAATCTGAAGGATCTGGAGAGATTCTGTATCGAGGAATTGCCTCAGATCCCTTGCCATGTATTCTCTAACCTCATCAGGCATTATAGGAGAAGACTCAGAGCTGTTTTCTTGGCAAAGGGAGGTAGCACAAAGTATTGACTAAAAGGGTGCCAATAATTGTTGCACACCTATATTTAGCAAAGATATACTTTTTTTTATATATATATAAACCTGTGTTGTGTTTGCAATTGTTTGATATCCTTGAGGGCAGAATATTTTTGTGAATTTTTTAAACAAAAGATCAAAAGGTTAAACAATAAAGACAACTTTTCACAGCCTTCTTTGCTCATATTCACCAAGGGTGCCAATATTAGTGGACGGCATTGTATGTATGTATGTATGTATGTGTGTGTGTGTGTGTGTGTGTATATATACACACACACACAGTACTGTGTTTTAAGCATCCCTATTTTTTTAGTACAAACTTTGTCATAGATTTTTTTATTTTATGACTTCTACAGTATCGAGCCAATACAAAAACATTTTAGTTTTCCAGCACAAAATTGAATGTTACAGAAAAAATTTTGTATGTCAGTAAAGAAAGCAACACATTATGTAAGAGACACTTTTCAGACAAAAAACATAATGAAGGCTGCTGAGTTTTGATGCAAAAATAAGAAGCGAGTACAAAGTCTCCAGAAGAACCGTGACTGGATCTGCAAGATTCTCAATAAAACTTACAGCTCATTTCCTTATAAAACTGCACAAATTGTACCGGACACTACTATTTTTATAGATTTTTTTGTCACACCAAATATTGATTTGTTTCATTTACTACTCTTTGCTGATTTTTAAAGAAATGTAGAAACATTAAATTTCATTAATTTGAAGGAATCTTTGCTCTATAGCATTTCTTTGCACGTGCCTAAAACAGTACTGTATATATTATATATATATATATATATAAATATATATATATATATATATATATATATATATATATAATGATTTATTATTATTATAGCTTTAATAGGTGTTAGTAGATTTAAGAGTATCAACAGCAGTAAATTACTTGCTCAATTTACTCAATTAACCCATTTGTAAAAATCAGTTGAAGTGAGTTACATCCTATTTTATTAGGGTAGAGCTGCATATATTTTCTTGCATTGGCTTATGAGTGATTCTCGCCCCTGCTAATGTGGCAATGGTGATGACGTATGAAGACACGGAGCCGTGAATCCCTGAAACCCAGCAATACACAGGGCCCAAAGGAGTTAAAAAAAAGCACACAAGCTTCATTCTTAGACGTACTACAAAGCAATTGCAACCTTAGGAAAGCGGGCATTTCTGAGTGTTACATGTTTTGGAAGTTATGAAACTGTGATGATGGAGTGCAAAAATCTCATAATTTGCAAAGATTAATGGCCTCAGTGCCTCAAGATGATTCAATCTGTAAATACAGAATGTCTCATGAGGCTTTAAGGCTCCAAGGTCAAACCTAGTAACTGTAATAATCTAGATTTATTATTTGTTTTGAATTTTACAATCACATAACAGTACACATGAAATGTAGGTTACACAATCTATATATGCTGATATAGTCTATATAGAAGTAATGTGAGTGGTCAGAGTGATAAGAGTGATAAGTGCTAGAACCTTAGTATGTTGGTTGTGGCTTTTCTTTCCTGAGGTAGCAGATCAGGATCTCTCAGCACTTCCTCTAGCAGAGTGATCACTCCTGCCTTCAGTTCACTGTTCATATCAAAGTCCTGTCCAGCAGCAGCACACACACACGTGTGCGCGCACACACGCGCACACACACGCACACACAAATTACATTCATTCACTCATTCATCTTCAATAAGCTCTTTATTCTGTCCGGGGTTGTGGTGGAGCCTATCCTAGACACACTGGGCACAAGGGAAGAATATACCCTGGATGGGACGCCAGTCTATCACAGTGCCACACTACCTCATGGCCAAAAATTTTTTTGTCTAAAAGAAAAAAGCCTCATCCTTCATGGCAACACCAAGCCAGTTTTTTTTTTTTTTTTGATAAAAACAAGAAGTCTCATGTCCTTAATTGGCTCTGACACATATAGAGAGTGGAGGTAGCAGTGTAGAGCTGTAGGGGGCCTGTTGACATTTCACTGCAATCATTACCATGTGTAGAATAAAGGTGATGAGCAGAGCAACTCTGACAGAGGAATAAGACTCCATAATAAGGAAGAATCCAGGGAGTAACTGCACCATACACACACCATAAGTAACAATAGTAGATAAGTTTAGCACAGCATACAAAGTTGTCAGTGAAACAGACAGCTCAAATTGATTGAATGGATTTGCAGGAAACTTGAAAGGTATATTGCTCGAATTACAGATAAAAGTCTTTCACCTATTCAAACACATATATCTAAGATGCGCTCACACCCTTCAGGTATGCAATGGACTTCCCATTGACCCTCTTGGCTTTTCATTTCCTGCACACCTATTGCTCATTACCTGAGGTATACAGTATATGCCCATTGTTTTCAGCCACATTTTGGAAAAGCCTAGTCTGAGCAGTCTGAGCAGAGTTATTTAAAAAAAAAACAAAAAAAAAACACAAAGTGTCTTTATTGGCTTTTCAGAAATGCTAATATTTAAAAGCATGAATTTAAAGAGAGATGATCTATTAACAAAACAAAGACAAACATGAAGAACAATTCCCCATATCCATAAGGATTACAGGAGGAATCTTAAAAGAGAGAGGGAAGAATGAATGAAAGAAAATATAAAAAAGGATAAAGGTGTACATGATCTTCAATTACAATGCAGATGGCTCAAAACTTCAACATAAGGCAACACATGGGGCCACAGGAAAAAATGAAAAGAAAAGAAAAGAAAAAAAAAGAGGGTTGTGACCTTGCATTGACTACCATAATCTCAATAAACTGCTGCTGGCCATAACATCTATATTAGAGTTATGGTGTGCATAGAGGGGTTAAACACTCATTTCATATCCTAACTAATAATAGAAACCCCTTAGTATATCAGATTTGATCAGATCTATTAAACCTTTGCCAAGCTTCTAGGGCTGTTTTAAACTGTTCTTACTGCTTTACTGACGTAGAACTACAGTAGGATGTGAGATGGAAATACACCGTGGATGGGACACCAGTCCATTAGAGGGCACCATGTACATACACATTCACACCTAGGGGCAACCTACTGGCAGGTGAAACTGGAAATTGGAGTATGCGGCAGAAATGCATACAGACGCGGAAAACATGTGAAACTCCACACAGACAGTAACTCAAGCTCAGAATCAAACCCAGGATCCAAAACTATCTATTAGTCACTACCTGCCTCACATCAGATTACCCTGGGATTCACCTTTATTCTGTGACTCTGTCACTGAGTTGCTTTACCTGATCATTTGCCTGCTCAATATGTGCCCAAACAATATATGTTTATGAAAAAACTGCTCTTTATCATTGATTGTTGGTTCTTCAATTTAAAGGCTATGCTTTGAATTTAAATAAACAGAAAGATAAACATGCTATTCTCTTATTCTCTTTGTGTCATAGAAAATGAAGTATTTAGCTGTTTCATCATGTTGTATCTTTAAGCTTCTGTCTTTTTTCTGTAAAACATATAGGCGATAGATGTGAATATGGAGCTGACCTGCGAGTGCTTGGAAACCCAGTGCCGCAGGACGTTAAGCACCCTGTTTGTGGCAGCCCGGCGAATGAGAAACTCCTTGTCATATGACTTCTCTGGGCTGGTGAAACCTAATGAGAGTGAGGAGCCAATTTTGTTTGCAGTATTTGGCTATGACTGAACAGAATGACTGTTATAATTGTGAAGATACATTGTATGGCCAAAGGTTAGTGGACACCTGAGCATCACACCCACATCACACCCACTTTTTGAACATCCCATTACAGATTTAGTCCCCTTTTACTGTTATAATAACCTTCACTCTTCTGGAAAGGCTTTCCAATAGATTCTGGAGTGTTGCAGTTGGGATTTTTCCATTCAGGCACAAGAGTACTAGGGAGGGAGGGCCCTGGGGTGCAGATTTATTTAGACAGATTTATTCAGTGGGGTTGAGGTTAGGGCTCTGTGCAAGCCACTGAAGTTCTTTCACACTAACCTTGGCATACCATGTCTTCATGAAGCTTGCTTTGTGCACAAGTTTGGGCCCCTTAGTTCCAGAGAGGGAAAACTGTAATGCTACAGCATGTAACAGCATTGTATACAATTTAGTTCTTCCAACTTTGTGGCAACAGTTTGGGTTAAGAACCACATAGGGATGTGATGGTCAGGTGTCCACATACTTTTGGCCATATAGTGTATTGCTGGAGTAAACATTTTCAGAATTTTTAAGCATTTACTGACTACTATTAGACACTCAAAATGACCTAGAAAATGACCTTTTTAAAGATATCAGAATAGTTTCTTAGATAAAGATAAGGAATAGTATCTTTACCACTATACATAGTTTTTAATATACACTATACACTATACAAGGGTTTTAAACCAACGTCAGCTGCCCTTTGGGACCATGTCACGTTGGACATGATCCAGTGAGAGATTTATAATGGAGCTGTCACAGCTCATAAGTACTGTCCGACCTTGGTGGCCACTATGTCCAGCTGCTGCTGTGGCGATGGCAAAAGCAGAGGCAGGAGACACTGTACAGCGCAAATTCTCCATGGACTGACCTGTCAGATCCCAGCAGGGGATGGAGGTTGTCATTAAACAGCAAAAAACAAATATAATGGCACTGTGCATGGCTTGGTGCTGTTGTTGATTTTATCACTGGTGTCATACTAAAAGGTTGTATGTGTACATGCACTGAAAACTTCACTATTAGAGCATCGCAGATATAAAATATTATGGAGAAATGCTAAATCATTTACCTCCTGGTTGTCTGTAACGGGGGTGTCGTGGGGTAGAGGAAGGGGTAGAGGGCAAGCTGCACAGAGATAAGTCTCCTGACTCAACAGAGGTAGGTGTCTCTGGGATGAACTTGTCAAATGAAAAAGACTCTAAGAAATCTGTCAGGACACAAAATAACCTTTCTTATTCAAATGAATTTGGAGGCCATTGCTCATGAGGAATGGGCTAAGATTCCTCAGGAAGCATCTTGTATGTAGCAGGTCATAACAGCAAAAGAGTGCTCTACTAAGTACTAAAGATGCTTGCCATGAAGGGGTTGAATAATTTTGAAAGTGGAGAAGTCATTATAAGTTGCATTATCAGTTGAATTTGGGGAAACCACCTGAAGCATTCGTTGTGTTCAACTATTTCAATTGATTTTGTTTGATTTGTTCATTGCAAACAACTGAAAGTCTCTAAGTTTTGACAATAATCCTGATTTGCAATGGGGGTTGAATCATTTTGATTGTAACTGTATATAAGTATTTCAAGCACACATACGAGTTTTAAACAGAAGATTTCAGAAAATTCAGATTGTGTATTTTTATTTTATTATGTATTTTAATTTTAATTGGATTATTTGAAAATGCAGGTTATGGGGCTAATGAGGCGACCCAGACATTAATCTTTTCTAAGCCAGTACAGGCTGGGTAACCAAACAGCCAATCACA
The DNA here is from genome assembly GCF_023375685.1 of Ictalurus furcatus. Taxonomy (NCBI): domain Eukaryota; kingdom Metazoa; phylum Chordata; class Actinopteri; order Siluriformes; family Ictaluridae; genus Ictalurus; species Ictalurus furcatus. The sequence continues at coordinate 7,149,443 of NC_071270.1, forward strand.
TAAGAAGATAAGAACAAAGTTAATCCAGGTACTTCTTCTATGTTGGACTTAACAATAAACAGTGTGGTGATGCAGTCACTTTTACAATGACTATTCCCCTAAAACTAATAACCCTAAGGCCATTGTGTTCCATTTTGGGTCAGTTCTTGTTTTTGAACGGACAGTGGAAAAAGTACCCACTGATGAGTGTATATACAAATTTTCACATGACTTACTCCGCCTAACGCTCCGCCTCAGCTTGCCACAGAATGCATCAATACGTGGGAGTTCCCCACCTTCCTCTGGTGTTGTGGGTCCTAGCTCTGGTGAACTGGGGCCCTTGCTCAGGTCAAGCGGAGCCTTAGTAGAGTTAGGGGGTGGAGAAGAGACCATGGGGTTGTAGGTGGATGTGGGACTACTGACTGCCATGGACGAGGCCGAGAGATCCAAAGCGATGACTTTGTTGCCACTTACAGGTGAGCTGAGCGACAGTTTACGGCAATGCATGGGTGAAGATGTCCGGGAAGGGATTGAGAGAGGAGGAGGTGTAGAGAACTTGCGTGACAGTCGGGGGGACTTGTTGTTCATAAGCTCATTGCCCCACGGGCCCTGGTTAGTGGCAAAAAAGAGCTCTAGAGACCTGGGAGACCAGAAGAGGTGCAGAGGTGTAGAGAGAAAGAAAGGGAGGGAAAAAAACAGAGAGATGAATAAATACATAGCAACACTGTTTTCACTGAGGCAAGAAGCATGAGAGATTTATGCCAAAAAAAGCATTCAAAATTATTGTGGTGAGGCCAGGGAATCCCTAGAATCCTTAGGAGTTTAACACCGAACGTTATGATTGCTGTGATGATGTAAGACATATACAGCACCAAATTTAGCATATAATTAAGAGTCTGAGTTCATTATCTATATGGTACAAGAAGATACAGAAGTGTGAAATAAGAGGATGAGGATGGGATGAGAGACAGGAGGAGAGTGAAACAAAGAGGCATGATAGATTTACTTAGACTGGTCCAGGGCAAGCCTTGTGATCTTCAGGCTGTAGTCTGGACAGATGGAGGAGATGGACAAACGGTCAGATGAGTGGTACTGAATCCTGTAAATGGCAGTGATAGTGGAGCAGGGAGGAAGGGAGAGGGTTTTGGTTACAGCTCAATTTACTGTACACACTACCATTACACTTCAAACACAGATTTTTTGGGGGGTTACATAACTTTATGTGCAAGTACAGTGCATTGCATAAGTATTCACCCTACATGAATGTTTCACCATTTTGTAGTGTAACAACCTTTAAATAAAATGGATTTAATTGGCAATATATATCATAGAACTACACAAAATAGCCCATAATACTGAAGTGAGGGGTGTAATCAATATAATCTGCAAAAGCATGAAAACCAAGGAGCTATCTAGATAGGTCAGAGAAAAATTTCGTGAAAAGTATCAATCAGTCTGGTTATAAAAAATTCCAAAGACTGAACATCCTACAGGTTACTATTAATTCCTTATTAAAAAAATTGAAAGATTTTAGCACACCACTGACTCTGCCTAGAAAAGGCTGTCCACCAAAACTCACTGACTGGATGAGGGCATTATTCAGAGAAGCAAGCAAAAGAAGTCAAGGATAACAAGGGTTCCCTCCACCCTGTTTCACTGTAGGTATGATGTTCTTAGGGTGATAAGCACCGTTGGGTTTCTGCCAAAGGTAGCACTTGCGCCAAGGCCAAAAAAGTATCCACGAAACCTTTTGGCTCACCACACCTTCATAAAGATTAGCTTTGTGCAGTTTCCTGGTGATGGTTATCCTGTGAACAGCTTCTCTGAGCTGACATATGGATCTCCTCAGCTCCAGAATGACCCTTGGACTCTTGGTTGCTTCTCTGACTAATGCCCTCCTACCCATTCACTGACATTTGATGGACATCATCCTCTAGGCAGAGTCATGGTTGTGCCATATTCTTTTCATGTTTTAATAATGGATTTAATGTTGCTCTGCAGCATTTAGGATATTTTAGTAAACAAACCTCAATTAATACTTTCCCATAACTTCCTCCTGGACTTGTTCTGACAGCTCCTTGGTCTTCAGGGTGCTAGATACATTGGTGATACTTTTATTACACACAGGTGGACTCCATTCAACTAGTTATGTGATTTCTGATGGCAACAGGTTGCACAAGCACTAATTTAGAGGTTTCACAGCAATGGGGGTAAATATTTTTGCAATTAAAAAAACCCCTCACTATCTGTGAGGCCTGACCTGATGGGGATGGAGGTGAAAGGCCTCTTGTAGATGTCGTTCAACTTGTCCATGACCACAGCTGCAGTGGTAAAGATGCGGTATGTGTGCAGGAACGTGTTGAGGAAGTCAATGGAGAGGAAGCGCAAGTCAGTGAGCCGTTCCAGCAGACGGTCAACGCTGGCATAGCGGATCTGTGGCACTTTGCATGAGTTGAGCGTCTTGCTGAAGCAAATATCCACATCATCATTGTGTAACCGTGTGTCTGACCTGCAGGGGAATATTGACAAGTCGTGCAAAAATGTTAATGACAGAAAGCTGTACATGACTTAAAACCTATGTGCAGATTTTGACAGTAAAGAGCACAATATATATCTTGAACATATAGAAAATTCTCTTGTTTGGTCTATGTGGAACAGTGAGTTAAATCATATTCATGTAGAAGAATTAACCTTGGTGCCCATGTATCACAAGGCAGTAATATTGTTCATGGAGTTCCTCAGTGATTGATACTTAGACCCTTCCTTTATTAGTGGTACATGCTCCTATTAGATTAAATGATCATGCACTCAACTTCAATGAGATTGTACAGTATATGATGTACAATTAAAATATACTGTATATCACCAGGCTTTATCACAGATGTTCCATGACATTAAATATAAATATAAATGAGTAAAAAGCATGGTGTCATTCTTTAATTAATGTAATCGTTGACAAACTTCTGTGGTATAAGAGGAATAAAACAGAATGGAATGATATAGGAAAATACATAATTGTGTGATATGCAGTATTGGGTAAGTTACTTGAAAAAAGTAATCCACTACAGATTACTAATTACTACTTTAAAATTGTAATCTGATTGTATTAGTGATTACTGCATGTAAAAAGTAATCAGATTACTAATTAAGTTACTTTCAAACCCTATCAAACCTACAAAAATACACTACAAAGTGAAACTCATAGTTCTTTCAGTAATTTTAGCACGGGTCAATGTATGACATGATCAGAAAAAGTATTTATCATAAAAACTTGGACTCGGGTGTTGTCACTGTGTGTAGGACTACCAGACTGATAAAATATTAAACTTTTCTAACTAGGCTAGTTTGGTGTCGCTAGCCAAATGGAGGCACAGCTAGAACTCAGCCATTTACACTCCTTGTTTTCCTGCTCAGCATGAGAGGATGTTCCTGTTTCAGTTTCAACCCCTTTACTGGTTTTAAAAAAAAAATCGGCATATATACATTTTTCCTCACACTCACTGTGAGCTAGTGTTTGGCAGAACTGAGGGACTGTCAGCCAATAAGACACGAGTGTTTCCACGTATTTTCCTGTAAACCCTGTCTGATTGATCTCGCCTCCGTTCACTGAGGATATAAAATTGCATACAGGTGGTCTTCTTTTACTGACATTCAGTTACGCAGTGACAAACCGCTCCAACTCAAGAATTATTCAGGTCTAAAGAAAAAATCTTCTAGACTACAGCCCCGAATGCCCAGGCCAGGTCACCCCCGGCAGCTGCGCAAAACGTGATTTATTTTTACTTAATATTGTTTTCTTAACAATAAATTTGTAATGCAAGTAACATAATTTTATTGACATTAATAACTGTAAGCAAATTACATAAATTTAAAATATAATGCGTTATATTACTGCGTTATCGGAAAAAGTAATTAGAATATTAGAACAGTACAGTTATACCCAACTCTGGTGATATGACACAAAGTGCTGATTATTTTCTTATAACAGTATGCCCAGTATTGTTTTATTCCTTGCATGTCATGCAAACACATTATTACTAATAATTAATGAAAACTATCAGTTAACAATTATACAGCTTTGACTGATCCACTTCAGTTTTCATTCACTAGCCATGTTATCATTTGCTAAAAAGAATGGCATTGCATTTTAATGGATTGTTTTTATTTGTTATTCTTACTTGAGCATATGAGGAACAGTGACCTTGGAGTTCTCTTCAAAAACACTGGTCATAAGGCCATTGCAGCGAATATTATCGATGCACTGTGAGAACAACCCAAAAACAGGAAGAAAAACTATTTATATTTAACTTTTTACATTTTCATTTCCTACTTACCATATTATATTTCAAAAAAAGAAAAAGTCTTATTGAAAAAAAGGAAACAATGCCACAATACTGAAATATAAAACGTGTGAAAACAGAACACTGTAAAATTGTTCATTTTAATATGAAATTAGTAAGACAGAAAACAGGTGTCATGTGTAATAGAATTCAAACTTGCTGTCATTACACCAACCTTCTTTTGACTTCTTTTTCGATTGAAATTTATCAAGGTTTTACAGAGTAAAGTTGTTTTTAAAAAAACTACTAAAAACTATATTATACAACTACTAAAAATCTAACGGTAATTCCACAACGTATAGTGATTAGCAACACTAATCTATACATACTTTTCTTTTTGCTAGATTTGCTACATGCTATATGTGATATGGCATATTGGTATATGGTATATTACTATGGCTGAGGAGGCTGTAAAACCACAGTGTTGTGGGCGCAGCGGGAATACTGCAGCTGAAGGGAGGAGCTGGAAACACCCTCAAGCCCACAACAAAACAAGCAGCTTGGGCTCCCCAGAGCTTTAACCTTGCTTGCACCACAAAAACACAGCACTCAAGAGATTCGCCTGCTTATGACATTGGTGCTCAGTTTTGAGAAGCTTTTCATGAGCTTTTTTCTGTATTTGTGTACACACCACAGTCCAGCTGTCTCTCAAATCAAGAGAATTATTTTTTTTTAAAGAAAAGAAAAAAGTAAGACTGTAATTCATTCAAAGGTAAATTATGATTTTCTGTGGTTTAAGTTGAACATCAATTGCCTTGAGATGTGTTTTCACTCAAAGTTAATCAAAGCAGCACACACTGAGGCCTACCTGGCTGATGTCGCTGGTCCAGGCAGCTTTCTCCTGGCGAGACGGTGCCAGCAGAACTACTGAGAAGGACGGCCCATCAGCAGGCTCGACCAGCAGCTTAAACTCTAAATGACTAAAGCCCTGACCTGCAGCAGTATCTAAAAGGCAAAAAATCTTTAATTCAAGCATCTATTAATGGCTTTCTTTAGTAGTGTTATATTTAGTACTCCCCTAGAAGGCTTACTATGGAACACGAGTGCCAAACGGGAGTTACACAAAACAATACACTTTAGTTTTATGACACAAACATCATTTTGGAAGCTATTTTATATTAGTGATTATACCACAGCACTATTTAATTCTCAATCCTCACAGGTCAGACAGTGTTGATTGATTTTCTGTAACAGCTGCTCTGACACGGATTGCATGGTGGATGCTCCACATAAACAGATAAAAAACATTTGTTATTTAACAAAGAAAAAAGTCTAATCATTGATATGGTAAAGCTTTCGATAAGGAGGTGTTTACTTAGCATTTTTGGAAGGAGTCTCCAGTGTCAGCGGTAAAGCTTTAAGTGTTTGCCACAGGAAAGTGAAAGGGCAGAGGTCTGTGGGCTTTGCGTTTATTTATTTATTTATTTATTTGGTCAGTAGCATGACAACCTTAATTTTTGTTCTGTTTTATTAAGAGAAAGTGAGAGAACCACTGTTTATAGCTGCTAACAGGAACAAACTTGTTTTCAACATTAATTGTAACTATAAATGGTTGAAATGTATGATACATTAATAACTAAAAAAAAATCAGCACATTGCTGTGGTAAAGAAAGAATAAAAACACTTCAGGGTGTGCTGTAATAGCACGATCAAGAACAACTTCCACTGTATCAGGACGCATCACACTACCACATCATTGATTATCTTGTATTACAGCAAATATATTTTGTATACTTTATACCAGAATTGATTGTAATGAGAGAGGTGATGAACTAGGACTTCTATCAGTAATGCTAGAAATGGATTTTTATAACATTAACTGTAAATACATTTCACATTACAATCACAGCATAAGACATTGCAATCCTTAGCTTTATTTTTAAGTTTTACATCTTTATTGAAATCTACTTACAGTCTTCATCATTGACATCTAGCTCTTCAATGAGGGTGCACTCTATCAGAGACAGAGTGCCTCCTTGCTATAAATTGAGAAGAACAAAAGCAAGTGCTGTGTCATTATACTGCAAAGCACACCATGCTTTTAACCCCTAAAACTCCCAGGACAGACCCTTTGTAGTGTCCAGACTTACATTCCTCAGTATCGTAACTATATACAGTGTATATAAAAAGTCTACACACCCCTGTTATAATTGCAGGTTTGTCATATATTTTTGCACCTTTAATTTGATATAGCAACCAGCAATATTCAAGTGAAAACAAATGGAAATATTTTAGGGGGATAAAAATGGGGGGAAACGTCTAATACCCTGTTTGCAAAGTGTAACTCACTTTGAGTAGATGCAGCTTGCCACTGGAGGTGCGAGTGCAGATCAGGAGGTGTTTGGTGAAGAGGAAACACTGGCGCTCGCCCTCTTTGCGCAACGAAAGTGTGCCCAGGCGCACTTTGCTCAGTTTGCCTCTTTCCACTGAAGGCAGCTGGATCAGAGAGCCTGAAAAAGGAGGCCAGATTATTGAGGAGAAGGAGGAAAATGAATACAATCTAATTTAAATAAACAAGGGCAGCACGTTCCTGGGGAGGGAGACGCAAGAGACTCAATCCAATTAGTCGCATTAGAAGACACTGTGTGTCATGTATCAGGAAACTCTGGACTCCAGTTTCCATCAGCCACTGCACTGCACTACATGTCACATGACCACCTGCACCTGATTCACGTTTCCGTTAATGAGCACTCTTGTATATATAGCCATTGTCTGCACTGTTTCTCTGTCTTTCGTTGTCTTAGACTTTCGTGTTCCATGTTCCCGTGTTTTGTTTCATGCCACAGTATTTTGCCTAGTTGTCTTAGTGTCTTTGTTTTGTTCTTTGATTGTTTAGATAAATGTTATATACTGCGATTGCTTCCGAGCCCATCCTTGATTCGTGACACTGTGACATTGGCATCAGATAAAATAATAATAATGTGGCATATAATTCTGGAGTTAATAATGGCCCACTGACACGCAAAGGCAGTAGGACCTTTGGAAAAGACGTCATGATATGTGTGACTCACCTTGCCGTACAAAGGTCTGGCTGGTGTCCAAGAGGATGTCGCAGCCCTCCACAATCATGCGCTCAATGGCAAGATTCTTACGGATGTTCTCAGTGTCACTCACTTCATCATGCATCATTCTGAAAATGAAGCCCCCCCCAAAAATCACTTGCCCTTATATAACTGTACAATATAGTACACGTTAACTAGATACATCTTGAGGTTTAAAAAATAAAATATTTCTAATTGCCAGTATTAGCATTTAAAATTCTAGTTAATACTAAAGGGACATGTGACTGGTTAAAGGCCTAAGTGACATGCATAAACCATATCTTTTGCAGAACAATTCCTCAGAAAATGCACTTTGGCATATGGTACATGAGACTATATAATATGAGCATGAAGGGTTTCAACAAGGATTAATTTGATCTCAGCTTAGCATAATTGATAAATCTATAATTTTACATTATAAAACCACAATTACGTACTTATTAAGAGCCTAGCCATTGTACTGAAATAAAATTTAGCATACTTGGATAGCTCCTCCAGTTTTGACTTGGCAAAATCCAGACTCTTGCGTTCTACATGCTCATGGGGAGTATGGGCAAGCAGTTCATGCAGAGTGATGATATATCGAGGAATCTGGAACACAGTGAGATTTAATAGTTAATCATATTTTAAACATTGTTAAGTCTAAAAGGTAAAAAATAATCAAGCAAATGTTTCCTTTAACATGAATTGTCTCTTTCAAAGATACACTTCAAAGATGTACACCTGAAACATTGGGTAGGTCAGAAACGTCTCCAGCATTCGGCCCTCACAGGCAGCATTGGACTCGTACTGCTTCAGTAGCTTGTCAAAGTCCCGGTTCTGCTTGCAGTTAGCTAGAACCTGAAGACTGTACTGGTGGTTCCGTACATATTCTTGGTAGATGTTTAACATCGGCAGCAATATATCAAAGAGGTCAGCTAAAAAGTGACAAAGATTATGAATGGAGATATATTAACATCATTTTTTTGTGAATCTTAAATCACATTCCTTCATTAATGAATGTAATAACTGATAGAATTGCTATAGCAGATAAATTTGCCAACAACCAAAAAATGTTTAGTATCTAGTTTAAATAAAGTAGTTTGGCCAAAATATTCTAGTGTAGTGATCTGCTCTTACTTTTATTTATTTATACCAGGAAAGCCTCTGTTGAAAGTCTTTGTGATAACAGTCCTTTAACCATTTTTTCAATTATTCACAAACGTTTAATTTGACATTACTGAGCATCTGAATGTGAGAATATGGTATATATGTTAGTGCTGCAATAAACCCCTAAAATTTTAAACCTATTTGTACTATATTAACAAACATTACTGTTTTCTTTTAACACATCTAATTTCATAGTTACTTTTAATTTTAATTAAACATTCGATTCAAAAGTGAACATTCAATTTTATGTGCTTGGGCTGCAAAAAAATCAATAAATAGCAAAAGGCACTTACCTAAAACTAATCTTGGCCAATTGGCAAGTCTTGCTTTTAGGCCTTGGTGAAATATCTCATGAAGAAACATTATAGTTTCACTTGGGGAAAAAAGTTAGATAAGAATGTTTTAGAGTAACATCACTATCAACAGTGTCTTCTGATAAATGGAAAGACAATGTCAAACTTTATTGAGTATAATATGAGACCAGCATATTTTACCATGGCCGGGTTATGGAATATATATATATATACCTATTGAGGAAAATGCTGCTAACGTCATCATGGCCTATTGGAGGTTTTTTGGAACTGGCAGCCATCCTGAGCGGCCGCAGAAAGCAGTTCACCAGGATGGACAGCTGGAGCACATATTCAGTCTCAGCCTCCAACATGTTGAAGACAATCTGGTTCCGCTTCCTCATGCTTTCAGCATGGGGTGAGCAGATGTAGTCTTGAACAATGATCTTCCACTTTCTTCGGCAAAGCCAGCCACGCATGAAGCTTTGTATCTACAAGCACCATAAACTTAGCTGATCTCATAAGGTCATTATGAATTTTACAATTTTAAAATATATATTCTAATTATATATATATAATATATATATTCTAATTTTTACTATACTATACTATACTATACTTTATCAAAGTGAAACTCTTCACCAAAACTACCCACATACCTAACCTCTCTGATGTTATTCTGAGATAAATAACAATTATATCTGCTTTCAGTCAAAATAATTAAAATGATGACAGACATTATTTGGCATGTTCAAAGTGTAATAAACTGAGGAGGAGTTTAGTAGTGTGTTAAGCATCTAAATAAATCTTTATACTTTTGTACCTTGCAGCACTTTCTGCACCTTAAGACATTTGCACTAGCATATCATGGTCCTTTTGAATGTTTGTATTTGGGGTTTTTATCCATTATGTTTGCACGTTTTTCATGTACCTCTGTTTTTTTTTTTCTTTTCAATTGTCTCTTTACACTGATCAGCCATAACATTAAAATCACTGAGAGGTGAAGTGAATAACATTGATTATCTCTTTACAGTGGCACCTGTCAAGGGGTGCGATATATTAGGCAGCAAGTGAACAATCAGTTATCAAAGTTGATGTGTTGGAAGCAGGAAAAGCCGGGTGTGTGTGTCTTGCTCACCTAGGGAACAGTTGACACCAGGATGCACTATGGGAAGAAGGCAAACTGGCAGAGGCAGTATGATGCTCTGGGCAATGTTCTGCTGGGAAACCTTTGGTCCTGGAATTCATGTGGAAGTTACTTTGACACGTACTACCTACCTAAATATTGTTGCAGACCATGTACACCCCTTCATGCCAACAGTATTCCCTAATAGCAGTGGTCTCATTCATCAGGATAATGAGCCCTGCAACACTACAAAAATTGTTCAGGAATGGTCTGAGGAACATGACAGAGTTCAGGGTGTTGACTTGGCCTCCAAATTCCCCAGCTCTCAATCCGATATCTGGGAAGTGCTGGACAAACAAGTCCCCACCTCACAACTTAAAGAAGCTGCTGCTAACATCAGAAGAATTCATCCATTTCTATCCACACAGGCCTCTCAGGTGTTTGTTCAGTCCCTTGTCATTTTGAGACTGGGCTACTGTAACTCGCGCCTGGCAGGTCTGACCTCTGCAATTGATCCAGAATTGCTACACTCCCTCCACTGGCATCCTGTAGCTGCCTGCATCAGATTTAAAATGATGCTTGTCTACAAAGCCAAAAAATTACTAGCACTCACTTACCTCAAAGCACTTATCACACACCACACTGCACCACGCTCCCTCCAATCCTCTAGCACTGCTCGACTTGTCTCACCATCTTTCATGGTACAAGGAAGGCATGCATCAAGACTGTTCTCTGTTCTGGCACCTAGGTGCTGGGATTAACTTCTCCTACAGCTGGCAGTCACTGGTGGTCTTCAAATGACGTTTATAGACTTACCTTTTCCTGAAGTACTTATATTAGCACTTTTTTTTTTAAAATCGTGTTGTCTTTTCTTACTAAATTACTTCCCAACAGAGATTTTAGACTGATGGTATTCTTAGTCCGTGATCTAGTCAACCAGCATCAGGATGTATTTATTGATAGAGACTTCAAAGCACTTCACTCTGGATAAAGGTGTGTGCCAAGGCCATAAATGTAAATGTCTAATGTCTTGGTGCCAGATACTACAGCACACCTTCAGTTTTGTGAACTCCATGCCTCGATGGGTCAGAGCTGTTTTGGCGTCACAAGGGGGACCTGCACAATATTAGGCACATAGTTTTAATGTTGTGGCTGATCTGTGTATTTTTAAACACTGAAATGGCTCACTACCTCATTTTGTTGTGCGATCTGCAGAATGATAATAAAGTTGTCTTTGACTTTCATTTCAGTAGTGGTACCATTAATATAATGTTCACCAAATGAAAATTATGTATAGTAACTGATTATAGATGGACCTGTAGTGCAGTCATAAAATCTCCAGAGAATTCAAACTACTTACCTTCTTTATTTTCTTTATATCAGGGTCATCCTCTTCTTGATTGGAATGACAAGGTAACATTCTCTCCTTTGCTTTGTTCAGCGACACAACCTAATGTGAAACACAGTAAAAGCAACCTCATCAGACTAAAATAAGGGGCGAATATTTGATTTATCTAGAAGTACTATAAAAATGGATGGTGAATGTATAATCCCAATTAAGTCCACTTCAGTTCCAAGTGGTAACAGCACAAAATGTGGAAATGTTGGATGAGGGTGAATATTTATGCACTATACATGTATTAATTTAATGATGTTGAATTTGACCTCAGCCTTGAGCCTTTCGATCTCTGTGTCCTGGTCTTCAAGCTGTGTGCGGAGCTGATTGGCAGCCACCTTCTCCGTCTCCATGATCTGCACCAGGTGGATGTACTTTTGCATTAGCACCTCATGCGTGATGATGAGGTCAGAGTACCTGAAGAAGGGATGATGACAGAGAGATGAAGAAAAAGGGATGAACAGAGTGAAAGCAGTGATTCAAACTACAGAACAATTCTGCTATTTCTATGTGGTAAACATTTTGTTACAACTAAATATTATAAATTAATTATGCATTTATGCATATATAGAATATTAGTCAGTGATGTAAACTTTAAACATACGGGGTTGATGGGTGACCTGAGAGTGAACCTGCACTGTGCTAAAAATTAAAGATGGTGAATTTATGGGTAAAAAAACAAATAATAGGGATTTGTATGGATCAAAGAGCTTCTCTTGAGAAAAGCTTCTAATTCACTTTTTGTGCCTTGAAATTTTACAGCTTGAAATTTGTTCCATTTTTACATGTAGAAAAACTACAACCACAGAAATGACACATCAGAACATTCAGCTTTTCCTGATACAGCTGCAGTATTTCTGAAATACTATCGCGTTCAGCCACTGCAACTTACATAAGCTAAAGGTGTTTCTTTCTCAGCAAAATCAGTTAAATGCATTCGCTGCTGTACCTGGCTTGCTGAATGGCTTCCACCCACTCAGTACACTCTGTATCCTCTTCGGCCCGTAACTCCAGAGGTTTCTGCCCATCATGGCCGAAGATGACCAGGAAATAGTGCTTAATAAGGGATAGAAAATTAAGTCATCAGTAAACACAAGGCACATTGGTCATACAATGAGTATTGCGCAGGTGGTATTTACTATTATTGCAAAAAAAGGTCTGGAAAGGAGCAAGCTCTCACAGCAGTCACACTGTTGACATTTTCCCCCAAAGTAGAAGAGTTGTTTGAAGGAAGTGGTGCTAAAGTTGCAGCACAGGTAAGTAAAAACATTGAGAGGTTTTATTTAGAATTTTCTTTTCCATAAGAGGATTATACTGTAATTTGCAATTCAAAAGCCCAAAAGGGTGTTAACGCAATAGGTCGAGAGTGAATGTATGAGTGTGTGTACACATGTATGTTATAGGACTTAAGCTTAAGGGCTTTTTGTCTTCTCTCATCGCATAGCAGGTCATCTGGTGTGTGTGTGTGTGTGTGTGTGTGTGCGCGTGCGTGCATGTGTGCACATATCTGCACTTATGTAACAGCCTTTGCTTCTCATCTCTGCTTTTAATGCACTCTCCTCAGCCCCAGGCCTTGTTTAAGCTGGAAGATAACAATAGAATCACTGTTTCCTTACACACACTTCTCATTCTGCCTCACATCCACCGCTCCAACTCATCATCACAATCACACAGTCTCCTGATAGCACTTATTTGTGTGTTAAACTAACAAAATTATATCTACTTCATTATATTCACTACCACTGTATACTCACTGAAAGAGGGAACTCACATTTGTATTGCCTGTGTGTTTATAAATCTACACAATGCACAGTGACCTCTATACTTTCTTTTATTTTTATTCAAATGGCTATGTTACTACCAGGGAGGCTTCTATTATTTGTAAGGTAGTGGTGCATTGTGTAGCAAGGACACACTTGCATGTGCACTTGTCTCTTAAAGCTTAGCAGACTGTAACGTTGTGTGAAGGAGCCTTATTTTCAGAGGACTGTGTTCATAGAATCAACAAAATAATATAGAGTAATCTAATGCAAACTCTATGCAAAGAATGTAATTTATCATCTGAGGCCAGAGTTCACTAGTAGGATGGGGGGTGGGGGGGGGAGGGGGTAGGATATCTTGTGTAACGTTTTGTGGTGAGTGCTTCTGGAATAATAATACAGTACCACTTCAGCATAACACGAAACCCGATTTCCATGGTAACATGAGACATTTCACTTGTTTCCTGTTCTGTCAAGTATGTTTCATTTAAAATCTAAATCTTTAGCAGGTACAATCAAAGAGATGGATTGTCTTAATAACTAATAGCCACAGCTGTTTGGTAAAATGTAACCACAGTAAAAGCTTAACAGGAGTATTTTTGCCATCAAAAGCTGTAATCAGTTCAATGTGGTAATGAAAATGTGTCAGCTATGCTTCCAAAATACACTGATCTGATTTTTGTATTCCAGATGAATGATGGTGGCTTGATGGACTTCATAATGAATCTTATAATGACTCCACAAACAACTGTTCTATGAATATGCAGAGCAGTTTGCACATATCAAAGGCCTCCTCAGTCCAGCTGGCCAACAAAACAAATTACAATGAGCCATTTGCTTTTAGAATGTATTACTTTGAAGCTCTATTCTTTTGTAGTAGTTTGGAGCTTCATGGCAGACATGCTGTTGAGGAAAATTTTAATAGTATTGGTCCACTGAGAGACCTTTGTCAAATAGGGTTCAATGCAGTCTAATGGCATTCCTAATTTTCCATAAAGATGATGTGCCACATGTTTACTACTGTCATATCCCAGTTTATCTCTAGTCCTGGCTGAGGTTTCCAGTGGTCCAACTTATCAAATTACTAACCACCAGCCTAGCCAGTTAGCATCACCTGAGCATGTATCTGAATTCTGTTTGATCCTGTTTTTCTGAAGTCCTATTAATGTTCCATTGCACAATTCTGAACCTTATCTCATCTTACTTTCTATCACCAGCCTTTTGCCCATTTTCCTGTTTCTGCCTTTTGAATCCCTTTAATACTGATATTTACTGATATTTTAACATTTCACATGTTTTTGACAATGCATTTGAAATGTGGATTTGCATTTTGAAGTGTGAATGTGCATTTTTCATGTTTGGAACACAGGATTTTGACATTCAAATCAATAAAGCTAGCAATTCCAAAGGAACCATGAAATCAGTGCAAGTAACAGTATCAAGCCAGAATTGCATGGTTGGAGAAAGTCAACACAAACTTGCTCATGGAAGAGGCAGTTTGCTTTCCACAGCAATTCTTTTAATATGTACACGCCATGTTCACAGTGGCCTCCACCACTGTGAAGGTTTCTATTTAACCAGTATACCACACTAGCTTCCTCAAGCTTACCCTAATGTTATACCATTTAGATATACCTGATAATTATGATAGCCAAACAAGTGATGATTTTTCTCACACCTTGAGCACTGAGGTTTCCTACATCGGTCATCTTACTACTCACTGGAAGGGCATTAGAATTGACTACACTATCAAGAAACATCCATTTAGATCAGCGTTTGATCATCTTCCAGATAGCAAGGAAAGCGGTGAAAGGTTACTCTAGAATGAAGCTGCACCTTGCACCCTATATCAAAATTCTCCATGACTAGTACTAGCATGCAGAAATGAACACCTCACGCTAGATGAACTCATGAATATGCCAATAAATCTCAGCTTACTTCAGGAAAGAAAAAGGCCAGTAAATGACCTCCCGCCAATGCCTCTGCATTTACTAAAAGGTTAACAGTGAGGTCACCATGCGATTGAAATTTTTTTAGTTTTCATTATCCAACATTTGTTCCATTACAGAATCATCTTCTACATTTGCATCCAACATTTGTTCCATTACAGAATCATCTTCTACATTTGCTCTTTCAGCATTCTATGCCACAAAATATTTCAGATATCAGTAATAGTTCACTGTCATGGCCATTTCCTCTGTTAGTTAATCTGCATGAAATATTACTTGCCCTCCTGGCTGGCTCGCCAAATTTGTTGTGGGGATTTTTTTCCATCTCCCACGTGGGTTCAAGGATAAGCAAGGAAGCCAAACTTCTTAGAATCAGCAAGAACTTTATTACAAAGGTAAACCCAAGCAATAAAGGAGGTCGGTCTCGAGAGTGAATCTTGAAGAGTTGACCATAGTGCATGATATCCCCATGACACAACCCATCTCAAGACCAGCACACATTCCCTCAAATAACCAATTACTGTACATGCCTAGAAAGCAGACCAGTGTGAATGAGCCAATACATCTCACAGTTGGCTCCAGTTCACTATGATAATATTTAATTTCTGGTTATTAATTTTCCTACACATACAAGTATTTAAGAATTTAGACTGGGCCCGTAAAGAGGCCAAAAATGCCTTAAGATGTGCATTTAAGTATCTTGCACCTCAACATCAGTATATTACCCCTTAAGTATGAAACTATCATTCCTGCCTATGATGATGATCTTAGTGGGGTATTCAACAAGAAGAAAGCTATTTATATGTCCCCTCAATATCCAGCCGGTTGTGCCATTGCTTTTCTGGCTGGCATTACCCCTCTTTATAGTCATATCTATTCTATCATATTCTATTCTACCTCTTTATAGTCATATCTATTCTAACACTGTTTTACAGTTAAATCTTGCTAACCTCTCTGTCTAGTCCCTATAGCTGTAAAACATACAGAAACTTGATTGATTGAATACATCCAATCACCGGCCATTTTAATAAGAACACCTGTACCCCTGCTCATTATCCAATCAGCCTAGTGCAGTAGCACAATGCATAAACTCCTACAGATAAAGGTCAGACTGGTTTGAGTATTTCAGAAACTGCTGATCTCAGAATGCACAACACATCAAACCTTGACGTACATGGAAGACCAGACTAGATTCCAGTCAAGAACAGTCAGCTAAGAACAAGAATCTGAAGTTACAGTGGGCACAAGCTCCCTGAAACTGGATAGTTGATGATTGGAAAAACCTCACCTGGTCATTTTCCAATTTTCAACTGTCCAGTTTTGTGAGCCTGTTCCCATTGGTTATCTGACTTACCATAGCCTTTTTGTCAGCTTGAACCAGTCTGGCCATTCTTCTCTGACCTCATTCATCAACGGGGCATTTCTGCCTACAGAACTGCTGCTCACTGGTTGTTTTTTTATTATTGGCACCATTCTGGTAAACTCTAGAAACTGTCAGGCATGAAATCCCAGGAGATCAGCAATGAAATACTCACACAAGCCCATCTGGCACCAACAGCAACCGTGCCATGGTCACTCAGATCACATTTTGTCCCCATTCTGATGTTTGATGTGAATATTAACTGAAGCTCTTTACCTGTATCTGCATGATTATTAATTAATATATGATTTATGTTTGACTGATTCAATAATTACATAAACATCATGTACACAATTACAGGTGTACAGGTGCTCTTAATAAAGGGCTGGTGAGAGTATCTGTAGTATTTTTTATAATCTAAAAAAAATGGAAAACCACATTTAAAACCAGTTTGGCCAGTATGAATACTTAGTTAATACTTAGTGTCATGAAGCCTAGTAAATCTCCCAACAGTATTCAGTGCATTCATCAATAATTCATCAGGAAAACATAAAAAATGCTCCATGTGAACTGTGTGCTGTATGTGGACTTTCCAGAGCCTAAAATTATATATATTTCGACTGTTTTGCCAACTTAAATTTTTTGTTGTTGTAATTTTTCATCTGCTAACGTTTTCTGCATTTTCATCACACTAATTAAAAGAAGCACAGATATCCTGGCGTCAAGTTGCGTTATTGGAATTTATGACATTAAAAGAACATCTTTCATCACTTTGCTTTGGCACTCTGACCCAGGCCTTCAGAGATTTACTTTTGCAAATCTCAATGTCAGTGTAACCCTCTATACATTTACACTTGAGTGAACTTTCTTTGAAACTGTCACTAGCAGAAAGAACTGACAAGGTATTGGAGAACAGTCAAAGTAGCCTCAGAGTGGAAACTTTAGTTGAATTATCCTCAAGAACCAGTCTCAGGGAGTCTTAATGTCGTCTCAGGGAGTTTTTCCTTGCCACCATCCCCTCTGACTTACTCATTAGGCATAAGTTAATAAATTTTAAACTTATATCTGGAATTTATATATTTCTGTAAAGCTGCTTTGTGACAAGATCCATTGTTAAAAACACTATACAAATAAAACATTTTTGGAAATGAAGATGGCAGAGAGGTTCAATCTTAGCCATTTTTTACCCTCTGCAAAGTTCTTTTAAAAAGTTTCAACTTGGCAACTCTGTCACCTCACTAATAATTTACAGCTATCTCATTTACTCATTGGGCTCAATGTACAGTATATATACAGTATATCACTTTAAGACTTCTTGCCTTGTGAAGTCTTGCCAGTGTCCCATTGATGTACATTAGTTAGTTGTATCTTAGTTTGTACAATAGTTGGTTTGGCCATATTTTAAATACTGCCTGTTTGACTATGGCCTAAGCCTTATGTTTTGACTAGTGTTTGTATGACATTTCCCAAAAGTTTCCTGCCCAGCATGAAACACAAAAACTATAGAAAATGGCATCAATAAACAAATTTATGCAAAACTGAAAATGTTTTACCTCACAAACAATCACAAAACCGCAATTTGTTCTTCCTCAGACACGTGAGGAAACAGGGAAGAATATTACATAAATATTATGCACAACAAATGTCCCTTTGGTTTCACCAATGTTCTGTATGTCTCATTTACTGTAATTAAATTTGTGTTAAATCGGCCACATATTGGCCAAACGGCAACACAACGCTTTCTAGATATCAGCACTGGCATTGGCCATTAAAAATCCATATAAGTCGACCACTACTTGTGACTATAGTATTTGGTGGGCTCAGGTACTAGGTGGGGAAAACCCTGGACACCAACATGAGCTGGTGAGCTGACATGATTAAGAGCTAAAGTCATATTCATAAATATAACCTGCTAACACAAGTAGCTAGCATGAACTAGCCCGTCAGGATTTCTGAGGTAATTTTAAGTCATATTCATAAATGTACACAATTTACCCTGATAATGCTAGCTATTAGTAAACAAAACATTTTTTGGCTGTAATTCTGAGAAGATTTTTGAGCAATAGTTAGAAAATGTTCATAATCAGTCTATTATCTTGGTTATTAAAGACTAAATTAAACTGTCAGGTAGTTGTATCCAACACGGAGCCTGAAGCCTATCCGAGGGAGCTCGAGACATAGGGCGGGGGACACACCGGACAGGGTGCCAAACCATTACAGGGCACAATCACACACACATTCGCACACTACTGACAATTTGGAAATGTCAATCAGCCTACAGTGCATGTTTTTTATACTGGGGGAGGAAACTGGAGTACCCAGAGGAAACCTCAGAAGCATGGGGAGAAAATGCAGGCTCAGCGCATGCATAGCAGGGGCAGGATTTGAGCCCCCAACCCCTGGAGTTGTTTGTGGTATTTTAATAAAAAGTGTACTTGCTTTTCATAACAGTTCTGGATGTTCTTGTTAAATTTACAAAATTTCTTTTACACAAGTACTTTTTTTCTGGCAACCACAGCTGCCAGTTTTTACCTAAATTTTACGGGATTTTTTTTAACAGAATGTCATGCAAATGTGCTAACCACAAAACCGTCATGCCCCCCCTTAAAGAAATGAGTTTAAGTAAATGTCTATTTAACAATAAAGCAAACCTGGCCATCAGCACTTTTGCTATAGGGCCTTTTATTTTACTAGCTGTTTTACATAGTTAATATTTGCTGAGTGAATGTTTCAGCTAGTCACATGCATTCTTGAAGATCTGAATTTGAATGCATCATTGTCAACATGCCACTGGACTGGACAAATGAAATGACACTGTGCCAAGTCAAACCACAATTGTGAAATGTTACTGTTATATGGTTTTACTAAACATAATCCTCTGTTATTTGGAAAAGAATAAGTGTCCAGTAACTGCTCGAAGTATGTGACCAGTGCAAACATAATAGACAATACAGTCTGCAGTGGACAATCTCAGAGATGGGTTAGAGTGTGAGAGATGGCAGGGCAGTGCAGGGACATTTGCTCTAATATAGTACAGTATGCATGTGTGCAGCGAAGCTGATACAGCAGCTCCTTCTCAGAAATAGTTTTGCGTAGTCATGCTGCGAGTCTTTACCTACACTTAGTATTGATATCTACTGAGTTGCACGTTGCAGGTCGGAGTTCCACATGTTAAACCCCACTGCTCTAGGCAGACGAGGACTTTCAGTCAGACAGGTCTGTAGTGAAATTCTAAACAACTGCCAATCAATACTATAGGCTACTCAGTGCCAGAGTCACCTTTTTTTTTTCCAGAGTCACCATAATGATTAATGCTGTGCTTCACCTAAACCTAACCTTCAACTCAGCAACCCAAAGTAATCATTATGGCTTTTAGTATTTTATTTTCTTTCTTTATGGGTTTATTTTTAAATTAAAGAAATTCTACCAACCAAATGTCCCCACAAGGTCAAAACGGTCACATCCTACCCTTGTGGATACATTTGGTCCCCACTAAGGAATAAAAACATGCTCACACACACACACACACACACACACACACACACACACACACACAATAATAATAATAATAATAGGATAATAATAATAATAATAATAAAATAATAATAATAATAATAGGATACTACTACTACTACTACTACTACTAATAATAATAATAATAATAATGGAGGTATACCTGCTTATCTGAATTGTCTCGGCTGATTGTGGATACTTTGGGCGCTGAGACGCGCTCGCAGGTGCATCCTTCCAATAAGTAAATCCCCGTCGGCCTGGTGCTCTGCTCATTCTCAAAGTAAAACAAGATGTTTTGATACAGAGCAAAGTATTTCTCGTTCCAGCGACTGTTCTCGGTCGCTTTCTTGCTCAGGTAGCCCCGCTTCGTTCCCTCTTTACGCGCGATCACAGAGAGATAAAGTGCGTGCCCCTCATTATAGCGCACACTTTTCTGCATTTTCCACCCAAACGTCTCACGCCGTTTTGCTTGAGACCATGATCATCGGAGACGGACCTAAATTTTTTTTTAAATATAAAAAAAACTTACTTACTTTTTTTTAAGTAAGAAAAGTGGAAATGATTTAAAGAAAGATCATCCAGAAATATCCGAACCGTGCAGCAAAATCTCCTGCGACAAAAGAGCGCGCTTAAGTCCACAAAGATCTCGTTAAACGCTTGGTCGATTACTATTCGTGTCTAGTGTACACAATAACATAAAGAAAAAAAAAAGATTGAGTGAACAGACGCTAAAAGCAGAATCGACCCTAATCGGCTTTAGTCGCAACTTAAAGAGACACTGTTTCCTCAGCGGTGTGCTGAAGATGCGCTACTGGTTCCCCAGAGACACTGTAAGGTGCTTTACTGTGGAACGCCAACGGATTAGAAACTCACTTAGTATCTGTAAACACCGCTAAAACAATAAACCCGTTCCTGAAATGCTTCTATAAGACAGGTTCTGAATTAACTGACACAACATTCTGTGTTATTAATGATGTGAAGCAGCACCACGGGACACTATTCTCTATTTCTGCTGTTTTTCTTTCTTGCTGTAGATTTTAATTTTAGCCTACTTGCCTAATAGCCTTTGTAGGCTATTTATGCATAGTTTATTAGGCCTACAGCAGAAAACGGACTAATAGTAATTAAAATATTTCACATTTTGCCCTTTCAGTAGTTTAAGATGTGGTAGAGTTTACACCCTCTAGTGGCCATTTAAAAAAAAAATCCGCTCAGATTAAAGTCAGACTACTACAACCAGTTTAGTAATTAAAAAAAGGGTTGTTTAATTAATATATATATATATATATATATATATATATATATATATATATATATATATATATATATATATAAATCGGTGTCTAAGATGAAGAAAATAACTGAAATTTCAGGACAGTTTAACACCTTATTCATTCATCTTCAGTAATCAGTTTATCCTGGTCAGGGTCACATCTGGGAAAACTGGCAGCAAGGCAGGAGAATCCACCGGATGCGACACCAGTCATTCACTTTACACCACACACACATTCACACTCTCATTCACACCTGCTGGTTTTTGGACAGTGGAAGGAAACTGGAAAACCCAGAGAAAACCCTCAAACCCTCTCAAACATGGGGAGAGTCTGTGAAACTCTACACAGACAGTAACCCGAGTCCAGGATCTGAACATCTTATACAGGTTGAATTAACCACCAAATAAGATAAAATAATGCAGCTGTGGTTTACAGAACAGATATAATCATATTTTAGATTTGGAACAGCATTCCTTCTTAATGATCTCTCAAACGAAATGAGGGCATGTAAAACTAATAGTCTTATTTAAAACTCACATCTCTCAAGCCTCTTGTAATAAATGAAACATTAAATATTTTTTAATGGCATTTAAAAATATTTTTTAAATAGGCATTTAAGGATAAGAGTTGGTGATATATCACCGCTCAGCAGAAATTTTGGTACAAAATGAATTATTCCAAAGACATGACATGGCTACTTGTATTGATGTAACACAAAAACAGGAAACAATGATAAACAAGAAATATATAATAGAAAAACGTTTGTTTTATCAACTTGTCACTATGTAATGAACTCTTCACACATGGAAATAATTAGTACAAGTAGGTTCAGAATGTAAAAATTAAATGAATGAATATACTTTTGTGAGATGAATATATAGCAATGGGTCGCAATGGCATTAATATGAATTTCAGCAATAATTAAAAAAAATATATACATTAAAAATAAAAATAAAAACTGTAAAACTCTTCAATGCTTTTTCAGAAAGTGTTTGTGCTGAAAGCAATGGCAATTCCAGGGGGATTATAGTGGATTACTGCTATGTCTGCCAACCCCCAAAATAGCTACACTGTTAACCCTTGCTGTATTTTATATTGTACACTTGCAGGTGTAATTACTACTACAATTCCACAACAGCATAATAATGTGTTGTGCATTGTGCGAAATATGTGTTGTCACTCTGAATTTATATTATATTATATTTTATTTAAAATATAATATAATTGCAGTATGATTTTTTAAGAGTTAAAAATAAGCATGAAGAACTGCATGCACATGCACACACAGACACACATACACACACACACACACACACACACACACACACTCAGAGTCTGTCTGTCTGTCTCACTCTCTCTCTCTCTCGCACTACAACATTCTATACTGCTCAGACTCTGGCTACATAATCTATACTGCTGACTCTGGCTATAACAGTCTATACTGCTCGGACTCTGGCTACAACAGTCTATTCTGCTCAGACTCTGGATAAAACAGTCCATACTGCTCAGACTCTGGATACAACAGTCTATACTGCTCAGACTCTGGCTACATAGTCTATGCTGCTCAGACTCTGGCTACAACAGTCTATACTGCTCAGACTCTAGCAACAACAGTCTATACTGCTCAGACTCTGGCTACAACAATCTATGCTGCTCATACTCTTGATAAAACAGTCTATACTGCTCAGACTCTGGATACGACAGTCTATACTGCTCAGACTCTGGCTACAACAATCTATGCTGCTCAGACTCTGGCAACAACAGTCTAGACTGTTCAGACTCTAGCTACATAGTCTATGCTGCTCAGACTCTGGCTACAGCAGTCTATACTGCTCAGACTCTAGCAACAACAGTCTATACTGCTCAGACGCTGGCTACAACAGTCTATACTGCTCAGACTCTGGCTACAACAATCTATGCTGCTCAAACTCTTGATAAAACAGTCTATACTGCTCAGACTCTGGATACAACAGTCTATACTGCTCAGACTCTGGCTACAACACTCTATGCTGCTCAGACTCTGGCTACAACAGTCTATGCTGCTCAGACTCTGGCTACAACAGTATATACTGCTCAGACTCTGGCTACATAGTCTATACTGCTCAGTCTCTGGATACAACAGTCTATACTGCTCAGACTCTGGCTACAACAGTCTATACTGCTCAGACTCTGGATACAACAGTCTATACTGCTCAGACTCTGGCAACATAGTCTATACTGCTCAGACTCTGGATACAACAATCTATACTGCTCAGACTCTGGATACAACAATCTATACTGCTCAGACTCTGGGTACAACAGTCTATACTGCTCAGACCCTGGCTACAACAGTCTATACTGCTCAGACTCTGGATACATACTCTATGCTGCTCAGACTCTGGCTACAACAGTCTATACTTCTCAGACTCTGGCTACAACAGTCTATACTGCTCAGACTCTGGATAAAACAGTCTATACTGATCAGACTCTGGATACATAGTTTATACTGCTCAGACTCTGGATACAACAATCTATAATGCTCAGACTCTGGCTACAACAGTCTATACTTCTCAGACTCTGGATACATAGTCTATACTGCTCAGACTCTGGCTACAACAGTCTATACTGCTCAGACTCTGGATAAAACAGTCTATACTGCTCAGACTCTGGCTACAACAGTCTATGCTGTTCAGACTCTGGTTACAACAATCTATACTGAGCAGACTCTGGATACATAGTCTATACTGCTCAGACTCTGGATACAACAGCCTATACTGCTCAAACTCTGGATACAACAGTCTATACTGCTCAGACGCTGGCTACATGGTCCATACTGCTCAGACTCTGGCAACAACAGTCTATACTACTCAGACTCTGGATACAACAGTCTATACTGCTCAGACTCTAGCAACAACAATCTATACTGTTCAGACTCTGGCAACAACAGTCTATACTGCTCAGACTCGGGCTACATAGTCTATACTGCTCAGACTTGGGCTACAACAGTCTAAACTGCTAAGACTCTGGCTACATAGTCTATACTGCTCAGACTTGGGCTACAACAGTCTAAACTGCTAAGACTCTGGCTACATAGTCTATACTGCTCAGACTCTGGATACAACAGTCTATACTGCTCAGACTCTAGCAACAACAATCTATACTGCTCAGACTCTGGAAACAACAGTCTATGCTGCTCAGACTCTGGCTACCACAGTCTATACTGCTCAGACTCTAGCAACAACAATCTATACTGTTCAGACTCTGGCTACAACAGTCTATACTGCACAGACTCTTGATAAAACAGTCTATACTGCTCAGACTCTGGCTACAACAGTCTATACTGCTCAGACTCTGGCTACAACACTCTATGCTGCTCAGACTCTGGCTACAACAGTCTATACTGCTCAGACTCTGGATACATACTCTCTGCTGCTCAGACTCTGGCTACAACAGTCTATACTTCTCAGACTCTGGATACATAGTCTATACTGCTCAGACTCTGGATACAACAGTCTATACTGCTCAGACTCTGGCTACATAGTCTATACTGCTCAGACTCTGGATACAACAGTCTATACTGTGCAGACTCTGGCTACATAGTCTATACTGTGCAGACTCTGGATACAACAGCCTATACTGCTCAGACTCTGGATGCAACAGTCTATACTGCTCAGACTCTGGCTACAACAGTCTATACTGCTCAGACTCTGGCTACAACAATCTATGCTGCTCAAACTCTTGATAAAACAGTCTATACTGCTCAGACTCTGGATACAACAGTCTATACTGCTCAGACTCTGGCTACAACACTCTATGCTGCTCAGACTCTGGCTACAACAGTCTATGCTGCTCAGACTCTGGCTACAACAGTATATACTGCTCAGACTCTGGCTACATAGTCTATACTGCTCAGTCTCTGGATACAACAGTCTATACTGCTCAGACTCTGGCTACAACAGTCTATACTGCTCAGACTCTGGATACAACAGTCTATACTGCTCAGACTCTGGCTACATAGTCTATACTGCTCAGACTCTGGATACAACAATCTATACTGCTCAGACTCTGGATACAACAATCTATACTGCTCAGACTCTGGGTACAACAGTCTATACTGCTCAGACTCTGGCTACAACAGTCTATACTGCTCAGACTCTGGATACATACTCTATGCTGCTCAGACTCTGGCTACAACAGTCTATACTTCTCAGACTCTGGCTACAACAGTCTATACTGCTCAGACTCTGGATAAAACAGTCTATACTGATCAGACTCTGGATACAACAGTCTATACTGTGCAGACTCTGGCTACATAGTTTATACTGCTCAGACTCTGGATACAACAATCTATACTGCTCAGACTCTGGGTACAACAGTCTATACTGCTCAGACTCTGGCTACAACAGTCTATACTTCTCAGACTCTGGATACATAGTCTATACTGCTCAGACTCTGGCTACAACAGTCTATACTGCTCAGACTCTGGATAAAACAGTCTATACTGCTCAGACTCTGGCTACAACAGTCTATACTGTTCACACTCTGGTTACAACAATCTATACTGTGCAGACTCTGGATACATAGTCTATACTGCTCAGACTCTGGATACAACAGCCTATACTGCTCAAACTCTGGATACAACAGTCTATACTGCTCAGACGCTGGCTACATGGTCCATACTGCTCAGACTCTGGCTACAACAGTCTATACTACTCAGACTCTGGATACAACAGTCTATACTGCTCAGACTCTAGCAACAACAATCTATACTGTTCAGACTCTGGCAACAACAGTCTATACTGCTCAGACTCGGGCTACATAGTGTATACTGCTCAGACTTGGGCTACAACAGTCTAAACTGCTAAGACTCTGGCTACATAGTCTATACTGCTCAGACTTGGGCTACAACAGTCTAAACAGCTAAGACTCTGGCTACATAGTCTATACTGCTCACACTCTGGCTACAACAGTCTATACTGCTCAGACTCTGGATACAACAGTCTATACTGCTCAGACTCTGGCTACCACAGTCTATACTGCTCAGACTCTGGAAACAACAGTCTATGCTGCTCAGACTCTGGCTACCACAGTCTATACTGCTCAGACTCTAGCAACAACAATCTATACTGTTCAGACTCTGGCAACAACAGTCTATACTGCACGGACTCTTGATAAAACAGTCTATACTGCTCAGACTCTGGCTACAACAGTCTATACTGCTCAGACTCTGGCTACAACACTCTATGCTGCTCAGACTCTGGCTACAACAGTCTATACTTCTCAGACTCTGGATACATAGTCTATACTGCTCAGACTCTGGATACAACAGTCTATACTGCTCAGACTCTGGCTACATAGTCTATACTGCTCAGACTCTGGATACAACAGTCTATACTGTGCAGACTCTGGCTCCATAGTCTATACTGTGCAGACTCTGGATACAACAGCCTATACTGCTCAGACTCTGGATGCAACAGTCTATACTGCTCAGACTCTGGCTACATAGTCTATACTGCTCAGACTCTGGATACAGCAATCTATACTGCTCAGACTCTGGATACAACAATCTATACTGCTCAGACTCTGGGTACAACAGTCTATACTGCTCAGACTCTGGCTACAACAGTCTATACTGCTCAGACTCTGGATACATACTCTATGCTGCTCAGACTCTGGCTACAACAGTCTATACTTCTCAGACTCTGGCTACAACAGTCTATACTGCTCAGACTCTGGATAAAACAGTCTATACTGATCAGACTCTGGATACAACAGTCTATACTGTGCAGACTCTGGCTACATAGTTTATACTGCTCAGACTCTGGATACAACAATCTATACTGCTCAGACTCTGGGTACAACAGTCTATACTGCTCAGACTCTGGCTACAACAGTCTATACTTCTCAGACTCTGGATACATAGTCTATACTGCTCAGACTCTGGCTACAACAGTCTATACTGCTCAGACTCTGGATAAAACAGTCTATACTGCTCAGACTCTGGCTACAACAGTCTATACTGTTCACACTCTGGTTACAACAATCTATACTGTGCAGACTCTGGATACATAGTCTATACTGCTCAGACTCTGGATACAACAGCCTATACTGCTCAAACTCTGGATACAACAGTCTATACTGCTCAGACGCTGGCTACATGGTCCATACTGCTCAGACTCTGGCTACAACAGTCTATACTACTCAGACTCTGGATACAACAGTCTATACTGCTCAGACTCTAGCAACAACAATCTATACTGTTCAGACTCTGGCAACAACAGTCTATACTGCTCAGACTCGGGCTACATAGTGTATACTGCTCAGACTTGGGCTACAACAGTCTAAACTGCTAAGACTCTGGCTACATAGTCTATACTGCTCAGACTTGGGCTACAACAGTCTAAACAGCTAAGACTCTGGCTACATAGTCTATACTGCTCACACTCTGGCTACAACAGTCTATACTGCTCAGACTCTGGATACAACAGTCTATACTGCTCAGACTCTGGCTACCACAGTCTATACTGCTCAGACTCTGGAAACAACAGTCTATGCTGCTCAGACTCTGGCTACCACAGTCTATACTGCTCAGACTCTAGCAACAACAATCTATACTGTTCAGACTCTGGCAACAACAGTCTATACTGCACGGACTCTTGATAAAACAGTCTATACTGCTCAGACTCTGGCTACAACAGTCTATACTGCTCAGACTCTGGCTACAACACTCTATGCTGCTCAGACTCTGGCTACAACAGTCTATACTTCTCAGACTCTGGATACATAGTCTATACTGCTCAGACTCTGGATACAACAGTCTATACTGCTCAGACTCTGGCTACATAGTCTATACTGCTCAGACTCTGGATACAACAGTCTATACTGTGCAGACTCTGGCTCCATAGTCTATACTGTGCAGACTCTGGATACAACAGCCTATACTGCTCAGACTCTGGATGCAACAGTCTATACTGCTCAGACTCTGGCTACATAGTCTATACTGCTCAGACTCTGGATACAGCAATCTATACTGCTCAGACTCTGGATACAACAATCTATACTGCTCAGACTCTGGGTACAACAGTCTATACTGCTCAGACTCTGGCTACAACAGTCTATACTGCTCAGACTCTGGATACATACTCTATGCTGCTCAGACTCTGGCTACAACAGTCTATACTTCTCAGACTCTGGCTACAACAGTCTATACTGCTCAGACTCTGGATAAAACAGTCTATACTGATCAGACTCTGGATACAACAGTCTATACTGTGCAGACTCTGGCTACATAGTTTATACTGCTCAGACTCTGGATACAACAATCTATACTGCTCAGACTCTGGGTACAACAGTCTATACTGCTCAGACTCTGGCTACAACAGTCTATACTTCTCAGACTCTGGATACATAGTCTATACTGCTCAGACTCTGGCTACAACAGTCTATACTGCTCAGACTCTGGATAAAACAGTCTATACTGCTCAGACTCTGGCTACAACAGTCTATACTGTTCACACTCTGGTTACAACAATCTATACTGTGCAGACTCTGGATACATAGTCTATACTGCTCAGACTCTGGATACAACAGCCTATACTGCTCAAACTCTGGATACAACAGTCTATACTGCTCAGACGCTGGCTACATGGTCCATACTGCTCAGACTCTGGCTACAACAGTCTATACTACTCAGACTCTGGATACAACAGTCTATACTGCTCAGACTCTAGCAACAACAATCTATACTGTTCAGACTCTGGCAACAACAGTCTATACTGCTCAGACTCGGGCTACATAGTCTATACTGCTCAGACTTGGGCTACAACAGTCTAAACTGCTAAGACTCTGGCTACATAGTCTATACTGCTCAGACTTGGGCTACAACAGTCTAAACTGCTAAGACTCTGGCTACATAGTCTATACTGCTCACACTCTGGCTACAACAGTCTATACTGCTCAGACTCTGGATACAACAGTCTATACTGCTCAGACTCTAGCAACAACAATCTATACTGCTCAGACTCTGGAAACAACAGTCTATGCTGCTCAGACTCTGGCTACCACAGTCTATACTGCTCAGACTCTAGCAACAACAATCTATACTGTTCAGACTCTGGCAACAACAGTCTATACTGCACGGACTCTTGATAAAACAGTCTATACTGCTCAGACTCTGGCTACAACAGTCTATACTGCTCAGACTCTGGCTACAACACTCTATGCTGCTCAGACTCTGGCTACAACAGTCTATACTTCTCAGACTCTGGATACATAGTCTATACTGCTCAGACTCTGGATACAACAGTCTATACTGCTCAGACTCTGGCTACATAGTCTATACTGCTCAGACTCTGGATACAACAGTCTATACTGTGCAGACTCTGGCTCCATAGTCTATACTGTGCAGACTCTGGATACAACAGCCTATACTGCTCAGACTCTGGATGCAACAGTCTATACTGCTCAGACTCTGGCTACAACAGTCTATACTGTTCAGACTCTGGCTACAACAGTCTATACTGCTTAGACTCTAGCAACAACAATCTATACTGTTCAGACTCTGGCTACAACAGTCTATACTGCTCAGACTCGGGCTACATAGTCTATACTGCTCAGACTTGGGCTACAACAGTCTAAACTGCTAAGACTCTGGCTACATAGTCTATACTGCTCACACTGTGGCTACAACAGTCTATACTGCTCAGACTCTGGATACAACAGTATATACTGCTCAGACTCTAGCAACAACAATCTATACTGCTCAGACTCTGGATACAACAGTCTATACTGCTCAGACTCTGGATAAAACAGTCTATAGTGCTCAGACTCTAGCAACAACAATCTATACTGCTCAGACTCTGGATACAACAGTCTATACTGCTCAGACTCTAGCAACAACAATCTATACTGTTCAGACTCTGGCAACAACAGTCTATACTGCTCAGACTCTGGCTACAACAGTCTATGCTGCTCAGACTCTGGCTACCACAGTCTATATTGCTCAGACTCTAGCAACAACAATCTATACTGCTCAGACTCTGGCAACAACAGTCTATACTGCTCAGACTCTGGCTACAACAGTCTATGCTGCTCAGACTCTGGCTACCACAGTCTATACTGCTCAGACTCTGGCTACAACAGTCTATACTGCTCAGACTCTGGATAAAACAGTCTATACTGCTCAGACTCTGGCTACAACAGTCTATACTTCTCAGACTCTGGATACATAGTCTATACTGCTCAGACTCTGGCTACAACAGTCTATACTGCTCAGACTCTGGATAAAACAGTCTATACTGCTCAGACTCTGGCTACAACAGTCTATGCTGTTCAGACTCTGGTTACAACAATCTATACTGTGCAGACTCTGGATACATAGTCTATACTGCTCAGACTCTGGATACAACAGCCTATACTGCTCAAACTCTGGATACAACAGTCTATACTGCTCAGACGCTGGCTACATGGTCTATACTGCTCAGACTCTGGCTACAACAGTCTATACTACTCAGACTCTGGATACAACAGTCTATACTGCTCAGACTCTAGCAACAACAATCTATACTGTTCAGACTCTGGCAACAACAGTCTATACTGCTCAGACTCGGGCTACATAGCCTATACTGCTCAGACTTGGGCTACAACAGTCTAAACTGCTAAGGCTCTGGCTACATAGTCTATACTGCTCAGACTTGGGCTACAACAGTCTAAACTGCTCAGACTCTGGATACAACAGTCTATACTGCTCAGACTCTAGCAACAACAATCTATACTGCTCAGACTCTGGAAACAACAGTCTATGCTGCTCAGACTCTGGCTACCACAGTCTATACTGCTCAGACTCTAGCAACAACAATCTATACTGTTCAGACTCTGGCAACAACAGTCTATACTGCACAGACTCTTGATAAAACAGTCTATACTGCTCAGACTCTGGCTACAACAGTCTATACTGCTCAGACTCTGGCTACAACACTCTATGCTGCTCAGACTCTGGCTACAACAGTCTATACTGCTCAGACTCTGGATACATACTCTCTGCTGCTCAGACTCTGGCTACAACAGTCTATACTTCTCAGACTCTGGATACATAGTCTATACTGCTCAGACTCTGGATACAACAGTCTATACTGCTCAGACTCTGGCTACATAGTCTATACTGCTCAGACTCTGGATACAACAGTCTATGCTGCTCAGACTCTGGCTACCACAGTCTATACTGCTCAGACTCTGGCTACAACAGTCTATACTGCTCAGACTCTGGATAAAACAGTCTATACTGCTCAGACTCTGGCTACAACAGTCTATACTTCTCAGACTCTGGATACATAGTCTATACTGCTCAGACTCTGGCTACAACAGTCTATACTGCTCAGACTCTGGATAAAACAGTCTATACTGCTCAGACTCTGGCTACAACAGTCTATGCTGTTCAGACTCTGGTTACAACAATCTATACTGTGCAGACTCTGGATACATAGTCTATACTGCTCAGACTCTGGATACAACAGCCTATACTGCTCAAACTCTGGATACAACAGTCTATACTGCTCAGACGCTGGCTACATGGTCTATACTGCTCAGACTCTGGCTACAACAGTCTATACTACTCAGACTCTGGATACAACAGTCTATACTGCTCAGACTCTAGCAACAACAATCTATACTGTTCAGACTCTGGCAACAACAGTCTATACTGCTCAGACTCGGGCTACATAGCCTATACTGCTCAGACTTGGGCTACAACAGTCTAAACTGCTAAGGCTCTGGCTACATAGTCTATACTGCTCAGACTTGGGCTACAACAGTCTAAACTGCTCAGACTCTGGATACAACAGTCTATACTGCTCAGACTCTAGCAACAACAATCTATACTGCTCAGACTCTGGAAACAACAGTCTATGCTGCTCAGACTCTGGCTACCACAGTCTATACTGCTCAGACTCTAGCAACAACAATCTATACGGTTCAGACTCTGGCAACAACAGTCTATACTGCACAGACTCTTGATAAAACAGTCTATACTGCTCAGACTCTGGCTACAACAGTCTATACTGCTCAGACTCTGGCTACAACACTCTATGCTGCTCAGACTCTGGCTACAACAGTCTATACTGCTCAGACTCTGGATACATACTCTCTGCTGCTCAGACTCTGGCTACAACAGTCTATACTTCTCAGACTCTGGATACATAGTCTATACTGCTCAGACTCTGGATACAACAGTCTATACTGCTCAGACTCTGGCTACATAGTCTATACTGCTCAGACTCTGGATACAACAGTCTATACTGTGCAGACTCTGGCTACATAGTCTATACTGTGCAGACTCTGGATACAACAGCCTATACTGCTCAGACTCTGGATGCAACAGTCTATACTGCTCAGACTCTGGCTACAACAGTCTATACTGCTCAGACTCTGGCTACAACAATCTATGCTGCTCAAACTCTTGATAAAACAGTCTATACTGCTCAGACTCTGGATACAACAGTCTATACTGCTCAGACTCTGGCTACAACACTCTATGCTGCTCAGACTCTGGCTACAACAGTCTATGCTGCTCAGACTCTGGCTACAACAGTATATACTGCTCAGACTCTGGCTACATAGTCTATACTGCTCAGTCTCTGGATACAACAGTCTATACTGCTCAGACTCTGGCTACAACAGTCTATACTGCTCAGACTCTGGATACAACAGTCTATACTGCTCAGACTCTGGCTACATAGTCTATACTACTCAGACTCTGGATACAACAATCTATACTGCTCAGACTCTGGATACAACAATCTATACTGCTCAGACTCTGGGTACAACAGTCTATACTGCTCAGACTCTGGCTACAACAGTCTATACTGCTCAGACTCTGGATACATAGTCTATGCTGCTCAGACTCTGGCTACAACAGTCTATACTTCTCAGACTCTGGCTACAACAGTCTATACTGCTCAGACTCTGGATAAAACAGTCTATACTGATCAGACTCTGGATACAACAGTCTATACTGTGCAGACTCTGGATACATAGTATATACTGCTCAGACTCTGGATACAACAGCCTATACTGCTCAAACTCTGGATACAACAGTCTATACTGCTCAGACGCTGGCTACATGGTCCATACTGCTCAGACTCTGGCTACAACAGTCTATACTACTCAGACTCTGGATACAACAGTCTATACTGCTCAGACTCTAGCAACAACAATCTATACTGTTCAGACTCTGGCAACAACAGTCTATACTGCTCAGACTCGGGCTACATAGTCTATACTGCTCAGACTTGGGCTACAACAGTCTAAACTGCTAAGACTCTGGCTACATAGTCTATACTGCTCAGACTTGGGCTACAACAGTCTAAACTGCTAAGACTCTGGCTACATAGTCTATACTGCTCACACTCTGGCTACAACAGTCTATACTGCTCAGACTCTGGATACAACAGTCTATACTGCTCAGACTCTAGCAACAACAATCTATACTGCTCAGACTCTGGAAACAACAGTCTATGCTGCTCAGACTCTGGCTACCACAGTCTATACTGCTCAGACTCTAGCAACAACAATCTATACTGTTCAGACTCTGGCAACAACAGTCTATACTGCACGGACTCTTGATAAAACAGTCTATACTGCTCAGACTCTGGCTACAACAGTCTATACTGCTCAGACTCTGGCTACAACACTCTATGCTGCTCAGACTCTGGATACAACAGTCTATACTGCTCAGACTCTGGATACAACAGTCTATACTGTGCAGACTCTGGCTCCATAGTCTATACTGTGCAGACTCTGGATACAACAGCCTATACTGCTCAGACTCTGGATGCAACAGTCTATACTGCTCAGACTCTGGCTACAACAGTCTATACTGTTCAGACTCTGGCTACAACAGTCTATACTGCTTAGACTCTAGCAACAACAATCTATACTGTTCAGACTCTGGCTACAACAGTCTATACTGCTCAGACTCGGGCTACATAGTCTATACTGCTCAGACTTGGGCTACAACAGTCTAAACTGCTAAGACTCTGGCTACATAGTCTATACTGCTCACACTGTGGCTACAACAGTCTATACTGCTCAGACTCTGGATACAACAGTATATACTGCTCAGACTCTAGCAACAACAATCTATACTGCTCAGACTCTGGATACAACAGTCTATACTGCTCAGACTCTGGATAAAACAGTCTATAGTGCTCAGACTCTAGCAACAACAATCTATACTGCTCAGACTCTGGATACAACAGTCTATACTGCTCAGACTCTAGCAACAACAATCTATACTGTTCAGACTCTGGCAACAACAGTCTATACTGCTCAGACTCTGGCTACAACAGTCTATGCTGCTCAGACTCTGGCTACCACAGTCTATATTGCTCAGACTCTAGCAACAACAATCTATACTGCTCAGACTCTGGCAACAACAGTCTATACTGCTCAGACTCTGGCTACAACAGTCTATGCTGCTCAGACTCTGGCTACCACAGTCTATACTTCTCAGACTCTGGCTACAACAGTCTATACTGCTCAGACTCTGGATAAAACAGTCTATACTGATCAGACTCTGGATACATAGTTTATACTGCTCAGACTCTGGATACAACAATCTATACTGCTCAGACTCTGGGTACAACAGTCTATACTGCTCAGACTCTGGCTACAACAGTCTATACTTCTCAGACTCTGGATACATAGTCTATACTGCTCAGACTCTGGCTACAACAGTCTATACTGCTCAGACTCTGGATAAAACAGTCTATACTGCTCAGACTCTGGCTAGAACAGTCTATGCTGTTCAGACTCTGGTTACAACAATCTATACTGTGCAGACTCTGGATACATAGTCTATACTGCTCAGACTCTGGATACAACAGCCTATACTGCTCAAACTCTGGATACAACAGTCTATACTGCTCAGACGCTGGCTACATGGTCTATACTGCTCAGACTCTGGCTACAACAGTCTATACTACTCAGACTCTGGATACAACAGTCTATACTGCTCAGACTCTAGCAACAACAATCTATACTGTTCAGACTCTGGCAACAACAGTCTATACTGCTCAGACTCGGGCTACATAGTCTATACTGCTCAGACTTGGGCTACAACAGTCTAAACTGCTAAGACTCTGGCTACATAGTCTATACTGCTCAGACTTGGGCTACAACAGTCTAAACTGCTCAGACTCTGGATACAACAGTCTATACTGCTCAGACTCTAGCAACAACAATCTATACTGCTCAGACTCTGGAAACAACAGTCTATGCTGCTCAGACTCTGGCTACCACAGTCTATACTGCTCAGACTCTAGCAACAACAATCTATACTGTTCAGACTCTGGCAACAACAGTCTATACTGCACAGACTCTTGATAAAACAGTCTATACTGCTCAGACTCTGGCTACAACAGTCTATACTGCTCAGACTCTGGCTACAACACTCTATGCTGCTCAGACTCTGGCTACAACAGTCTATACTGCTCAGACTCTGGATACATACTCTCTGCTGCTCAGACTCTGGCTACAACAGTCTATACTTCTCAGACTCTGGATACATAGTCTATACTGCTCAGACTCTGGATACAACAGTCTATACTGCTCAGACTCTGGCTACATAGTCTATACTGCTCAGACTCTGGATACAACAGTCTATACTGTGCAGACTCTGGCTACATAGTCTATACTGTGCAGACTCTGGATACAACAGCCTATACTGCTCAGACTCTGGATGCAACAGTCTATACTGCTCAGACTCTGGCTACAACAATCTATGCTGCTCAAACTCTTGATAAAACAGTCTATACTGCTCAGACTCTGGATACAACAGTCTATACTGCTCAGACTCTGGCTACAACACTCTATGCTGCTCAGACTCTGGCTACAACAGTCTATGCTGCTCAGACTCTGGCTACAACAGTATATACTGCTCAGACTCTGGCTACATAGTCTATACTGCTCAGTCTCTGGATACAACAGTCTATACTGCTCAGACTCTGGCTACAACAGTCTAAACTGCTAAGACTCTGGCTACATAGTCTATACTGCTCACACTCTGGCTACAACAGTCTATACTGCTCAGACTCTGGATACAACAATCTATACTGCTCAGACTCTAGCAACAACAATCTATACTGCTCAGACTCTGGAAACAACAGTCTATGCTGCTCAGACTCTGGCTACCACAGTCTATACTGCTCAGACTCTAGCAACAACAATCTATACTGTTCAGACTCTGGCAACAACAGTCTATACTGCACGGACTCTTGATAAAACAGTCTATACTGCTCAGACTCTGGCTACAACAGTCTATACTGCTCAGACTCTGGCTACAACACTCTATGCTGCTCAGACTCTGGCTACAACAGTCTATACTTCTCAGACTCTGGATACATAGTCTATACTGCTCAGACTCTGGATACAACAGTCTATACTGCTCAGACTCTGGCTACATAGTCTATACTGCTCAGACTCTGGATACAACAGTCTATACTGTGCAGACTCTGGCTCCATAGTCTATACTGTGCAGACTCTGGATACAACAGCCTATACTGCTCAGACTCTGGATGCAACAGTCTATACTGCTCAGACTCTGGCTACAACAGTCTATACTGTTCAGACTCTGGCTACAACAGTCTATACTGCTTAGACTCTAGCAACAACAATCTATACTGTTCAGACTCTGGCTACAACAGTCTATACTGCTCAGACTCGGGCTACATAGTCTATACTGCTCAGACTTGGGCTACAACAGTCTATACTGCTCAGACTCTGGATACAACAGTATATACTGCTCAGACTCTAGCAACAACAATCTATACTGCTCAGACTCTGGATACAACAGTCTATACTGCTCAGACTCTAGCAACAACAATGTATACTGTTCAGACTCTGGCAACAACAGTCTATACTGCTCAGACTCTGGCTACAACAGTCTATGCTGCTCAGACTCTGGCTACCACAGTCTATATTGCTCAGACTCTAGCAACAACAATCTATACTGCTCAGACTCTGGCAACAACAGTCTATACTGCTCAGACTCTGGCTACAACAGTCTATGCTGCTCAGACTCTGGCTACCACAGTCTATACTTCTCAGACTCTGGCTACAACAGTCTATACTGCTCAGACTCTGGATAAAACAGTCTATACTGATCAGACTCTGGATACATAGTTTATACTGCTCAGACTCTGGATACAACAATCTATACTGCTCAGACTCTGGGTACAACAGTCTATACTGCTCAGACTCTGGCTACAACAGTCTATACTTCTCAGACTCTGGATACATAGTCTATACTGCTCAGACTCTGGCTACAACAGTCTATACTGCTCAGACTCTGGATAAAACAGTCTATACTGCTCAGACTCTGGCTACAACAGTCTATGCTGTTCAGACTCTGGTTACAACAATCTATACTGTGCAGACTCTGGATACATAGTCTATACTGCTCAGACTCTGGATACAACAGTCTATACTTCTCAGACTCTGGATACATAGTCTATACTGCTCAGACTCTGGATACAACAGTCTATACTGCTCAGACTCTGGCTACATAGTCTATACTGCTCAGACTCTGGATACAACAGTCTATACTGTGCAGACTCTGGCTACATAGTCTATACTGTGCAGACTCTGGATACAACAGCCTATACTGCTCAGACTCTGGATGCAACAGTCTATACTGCTCAGACTCTGGCTACAACAGTCTATACTGCTCAGACTCTGGCTACAACAATCTATGCTGCTCAAACTCTTGATAAAACAGTCTATACTGCTCAGACTCTGGATACAACAGTCTATACTGCTCAGACTCTGGCTACAACACTCTATGCTGCTCAGACTCTGGCTACAACAGTCTATGCTGCTCAGACTCTGGCTACAACAGTATATACTGCTCAGACTCTGGCTACATAGTCTATACTGCTCAGTCTCTGGATACAACAGTCTATACTGCTCAGACTCTGGCTACAACAGTCTATACTGCTCAGACTCTGGATACAACAGTCTATACTGCTCAGACTCTGGATACAACAATCTATACTGCTCAGACTCTGGCAACAACAGTCTATACTGCTCAGACTCTGGATACAACAGTATATACTGCTCAGACTCTAGCAACAACAATCTATACTGCTCAGACTCTGGATACAACAGTCTATACTGCTCAGACTCTGGATAAAACAGTCTATAGTGCTCAGACTCTGGCTACATAGTCTATACTGCTCACACTCTGGCTACAACAGTCTATACTGCTCAGACTCTGGATACAACAGTCTATACTGCTCAGACTCTAGCAACAACAATCTATACTGCTCAGACTCTGGAAACAACAGTCTATGCTGCTCAGACTCTGGCTACCACAGTCTATACTGCTCAGACTCTAGCAACAACAATCTATACTGTTCAGACTCTGGCAGCAACAGTCTATACTGCACGGACTCTTGATAAAACAGTCTATACTGCTCAGACTCTGGCTACAACAGTCTATACTGCTCAGACTCTGGCTACAACACTCTATGCTGCTCAGACTCTGGCTACAACAGTCTATACTGCTCAGACTCTGGATACATACTCTCTGCTGCTCAGACTCTGGCTACAACAGTCTATACTTCTCAGACTCTGGATACATAGTCTATACTGCTCAGACTCTGGATACAACAGTCTATACTGCTCAGACTCTGGCTACATAGTCTATACTGCTCAGACTCTGGATACAACAGTCTATACTGTGCAGACTCTGGCTACATAGTCTATACTGTGCAGACTCTGGATACAACAGCCTATACTGCTCAGACTCTGGATGCAACAGTCTATACTGCTCAGACTCTGGCTACAACAGTCTATACTGTTCAGACTCTGGCTACAACAGTCTATACTGCTTAGACTCTAGCAACCACAATCTATACTGTTCAGACTCTGGCTACAACAGTCTATACTGCTCAGACTCGGGCTACATAGTCTATACTGCTCAGACTTGGGCTACAACAGTCTAAACTGCTAAGACTCTGGCTACATAGTCTATACTGCTCACACTGTGGCTACAACAGTCTATACTGCTCAGACTCTGGATACAACAGTATATACTGCTCAGACTCTAGCAACAACAATCTATACTGCTCAGACTCTGGATACAACAGTCTATACTGCTCAGACTCTGGATAAAACAGTCTATAGTGCTCAGACTCTGGCTACCACAGTCTATATTGCTCAGACTCTAGCAACAACAATCTATACTGTTCAGACTCTGGCAACAACAGTCTATACTGCTCAGACTCTGGCTACAACAGTCTATGCTGCTCAGACTCTGGCTACCACAGTCTATACTGCTCAGACTCTAGCAACAACAATCTATACTGTTCAGACTCTGGCAACAACAGTCTATACTGCTCAGACTCTGGATACAACAGTCTATGCTGCTCAGACTCTGGCTACCACAGTCTATACTGCTCAGACTCTAGCAACAACAATCTATACTGTTCAGACTCTGGCAACAACAGTCTATACTGCTCAGACTCTGGCTACAACAGTCTATTCTGCTCAGACTCTTGATAAAACAGTCTATACTGCTCAGACTCTGGATACAACAGTCTATACTGCTCAGACTCTGGCTACATACTCTATGCTGCTCAGACTCTGGCTACAACAGTCTATACTTCTCAGACTCTGTATACATAGTCTATACTGCTCAGACTCTGGATACAACAGTCTATACTGCTCAGACTCTGGATACAACAGTCTATGCTGAACAGACTCTGGCTACAACAGTCCATACTTCTCAGACTCTGGATACATACTCTATGCTGCTCAGACTCTGGCTACAACAGTCTATACTTCTCAGACTCTAGATACAACAGTCTATGCTGCTCAGACTCTGGATAAAACAGTCTATACTGCTCAGACTCTGGATACAACAATCTATACTGTGCAGACTCTG
The DNA here is from genome assembly GCF_023375685.1 of Ictalurus furcatus. Lineage (NCBI taxonomy): Eukaryota > Metazoa > Chordata > Actinopteri > Siluriformes > Ictaluridae > Ictalurus > Ictalurus furcatus. Next base: position 7,189,539 of record NC_071270.1, read on the forward strand.
GATACATAGTCTATATTGTGCAGACTCTGGCTACAACAGTCTATATTGCTCAGACTCTTGATAAAACAGTCTATACTGTTCAGACTCTGGCTACAACAGTCTATACTGCTCAGACTCTTGATAAAACAGTCTATACTGCTCAGACTCTGGATACAACAGTCTGTACTGGTCAGACTCTTGATAAAACAGTCTGTACTGCTCAGACTCTGGATACAACAGTCTATACTGCTCAGACTCTGACTACAACAGTCTATACTGCTCAGACTCTGGCTACATACTCTATGCTGCTCAGACTCTGGCTACAACAGTCTATATTTCTGAGACTCTGGATACATAGTCTATACTGCTCAGACTCTGGCTACAACAGTCTATACTGCTCAGACTCTAGCAACAACAATCTATACTGCTCAGACTCTGGATACAACAGTCTATGCTGAACAGACTCTGGCTACAACAGTCCATACTTCTCAGACTCTGGATACATACTCTATGCTGCTCAGACTCTGGCTACAACAGTCTATACTTCTCAGACTCTGGCTACAACAGTCTATACTGCTCAGACTCTTGATAAAACAGTCTATACTGCTCAGACTCTGGATACAACAGTCTATACTGCTCAGACTCTGGATACAACAGTCTATGCTGAACAGACTCTGGCTACAACAGTCCATACTTCTCAGACTCTGGATACATACTCTATGCTGCTCAGACTCTGGCTACAACAGTCTATACTTCTCAGACTCTAGATACAACAGTCTATACTGCTCAGACTTTGGATAAAACAGTCTATACTGCTCAGACTCTGGATACAACAATCTATACTGTGCAGACTCTGGATACATAGTCTATATTGTGCAGACTCTGGCTACAACAGTCTATACTGCTCAGACTCTTGATAAAACAGTCTATACTGCTCAGACTCTGGATACAACAGTCTATACTGCTCAGACTCTGGATACAACAGTCTATAGTGCTCAGACTCTAGCAGCAACAATCTATACTGCTCAGACTCTGGATACAACAGTCTATGCTGCTCAGACTCTGGCTACAACAGTTTATACTGCTCAGACTCCCGATACAATGGACTATACTGTGCAGAGACTGGCTACATTGATTTAAATGTTGCTGGCTGGATTTTAGATTTTTTAACAGGAAGATCACAGTGTGTTAAAATTAATGCCGTATATTCCAACAGTTATTTTGTTCTACTGGGTCTCCTCAAGGATGTTGTTTGTCACCCTTGTTATGTAGTATGTACACAAATTATTGTGGTTTTTTTTTTGTTTCAGTGGCTGTTGGTTTAATGAACTCTTCATAGGTAGATTTCTGATATGAACTATGATTTGTGCGGTGCATATTATATATTGTTTGTGTATTATGTTAGGTCTGTATGTCTGTTACCTTTTGTTGCAAAACTAGTTTCCCCTAAGGGGGATAATAAAAAGTAAACAACAATAACAACAATGGTCTATACTGTGCAGACTCTGGCTACAACAGTCTATACCACATAGACTCTGGCTACAATGGTTTAGAGTGCGTAGACTCTGGCTACAACGGTTTAGAGGGCGTAGACTCTGGCTACAATGGTTTAGAGTGCGTAGACTCTGGCTACAATGGTTTAGAGTGCTTAGACTCTGGCTACAATGGTTTGTAGTGCGTAGATTCTGGCTTCTCTAAAATTCACCTACCAGCAAACTCAAATAAGATAGTAACTTTCAATTTGACAAAATTTAGGCTTCAAATTTAGGCATCCATTAATATATGTCATTAGTACACCTGGTATCATTGTTATCTTCTCTTGTCTTATTTAAACCTTTCTCATATCTAGTGTCTGGTGCTCCCTTTGTTACTGAGGTGTTTGGTGTCATCATGGCAAGATTTAAAGAGTTCTATAAGGGCTTCAGAAAAAAGGTTGTGAATGCCTATGAGTCTGGCAAGGGATTTAAAAATAAATTATTTTAAATACATCATTCCACCGTAAGGAAAATAATCTACAAATGGCACAGATTTCAAATGACTGCCAATTTGTCCAGAACTGGCTGCCCAAACAAATTCAGCCCATTGAGCAGACCATCTGATGCAAAAAGAGGTCCAAAATTTCATCACAGGTAAGTTAGCTAGTAAGTTGCTAGTAAGTCTTGCAACAGTTGGTGTCAAAGTACATGCTTTTACAATTAGAAAAAGATTGCACAACTTTGACCTGCAAATTTGGGAGGCGTGCCAGGAAAAAGCCTTTGTAAGACTACAGTTTGAAAATGAGCATATAGGCAAAGACCAAGCCTTTTGGAACAATGTGCTCTAGACAGATGAATCAAAGAGTTGTTTGGCCACAGTAACAGCACACACATTTGGCGCGGACCAAAGACAGTTTTTCAGGAGAAGCACCTCAGACCAACTGTGATGGTGGTGGTGGAAATGTTATGGGGTTATGGGATTGCTTCGCTGCCTCCAAGACTGGATAGATTGCATTCATTGATTCAACTATGAATTCCGTATCATATCAAAGAGTGGTTGAAGATAATGTGAGGACATCTGTCTGAAAGGTGAAGTTGAACCAAAAGTGGACCTTTCAGCAGGATAGTTATACTAAGCACACTAGCAAATCCACCAAGGAATGGCTCAAAAAGAAGAAATGGAGGGTTATGAAATGGACTAGTCATTGAAATGTTGTGGGGGGATTTGAAATGGGCAGTAAACCCTCAAAGATCTTGCGACTGTAAGAATATTGTAAGAAGGGTCAAAAATTCCAGCAAGTCTGCTGGACAATTATACAAAACGCCTACAAGAAGCTATTTCTGCTAAAGGGGGCAATATTAGTGTCATGTATCAGGAAACTCTGGACTCCAGTTCCCATCAGCCACTGCACTGCACTACATGTCACATGACCACCTGCACCTGATTCACATTCTGTGAATGAGCACTCTTGTGTGTATATAGTCATTGTCTGCACTGTTTCTCTGTCTTTTGTTGTCTTAGACTTCTGTCTTCTATGTCACAGTGTTTTGTTTCATGCCACGGTGTTATGCCAAGTTGTCTTCGTGTCTTTGTTTTGTTGTTTAATTGTATAATAAATGTTAATATATCTGCGATTGCTTCTGCCTCAACCTCGGTTCGTGACAATTAGCTTCTGAGGCCAATGGTGTACTTAAGTTTTCCAAAGAAGAATATCACATCTATTGTTATTTCTGTTGAATAAATGATTGCAAAAGCTAATTTTCCTTGTGGGTTTGTTCAAGTATATCAACTTTATTAATAGGCACTGTTTCAAAGATGATCAAATGTTTGCTTGCCCAAATCTGTCAAAAAAGCTAGCAATTTCCTTGGGGTGTACTTATTTTTTCACATGACACACACACACACATACATATTCCCATATATAATGTGATATTAAAATATGTATTTATTATGTTATAGCAAATTATAGTATCCAACTAATTTAGTCATTTTTAAAAAAAATTCTATTAGAACTTTAAGCAAGTCTACAGAGATTTTCGCCTCATCACATAGGACATCAATTGAGTAGCTCCCTAGCAGCTAGCTTAAATAACGTTAGCTATGCTAATGAATGATTGACAACTGTTGACCTCACCTCAACATGGCTTTTACAAACATTTAGGCCACCATGGGCAATTGTGGACCTCAATGGACAGCAAAACTGTTGTTATTTGACCCCTATTAAGCAGAGGTAACTTGAGTGTAGTCGAACTACAGTGGTACACTGAACTGATGGATGAATAGAAGAGAGAGAGAGAGGTGGACTGTAAAGCCCACCCATAGAGAAAACTGATAGTCTGTTTATCAAAAAGAGAGAGCAATCAGGATATGCTCTCAGTCACTCTCTTTCTATGTCTTGTCACTCACTCTCTGCTCCTGCTATTAGAAATTCTCTAGTCTCTCCCTCACTCTCAAAAAAATCGATTTCCAGGATATTGTATATAATTTGCAGCCATCAGAGAGCCGCTATCAATTTTTACAGGAGACTCCTGGAACTTCTGGGAGAGATGGGATATATGACAGTTATTATTTGTTTGCATTGCCTTTTAATTGCTTAAGTTGAGTCAAATACTTGATGTATCCATCCACAAGTTTCTCACAATACTTGGCTGGAATTTTTGTCCATTCTTTTGTGTAACTCTGTAAGGTTTGTGGGCCTACTTACTCAGACACACTTTTTCAGTTCAGTCCAAAGATTTTCTATGGGGTTTAGGTCAGAGCTTTTTGATGGCAACTCCAATATGCTTTTAAAAGATGCATTTTATTGTCTTTAAACCTTTTTGTTACAACTTTGCAGGTATGATTATTGGATTATTGTCCTGCCAGAAGACCCAGTTGCAACAAATTTTAACATTCTGGCTTGTGTCTTGAGGTGCTTTAGTGTTTCTAGATAGTCCTTCTTCCTCAAAATACAATCTATTTTCTGAAGTTCCACATCACTTAGGCATGCTCTCTGTTCTCTCTCTCTCTCTCTCTCTCTCTCTATTTCTGATAGGCAGGTATCAGCAAAATCTTAACTGTCATGTAATCAAAGAAGGAACTCTGTGATGCAGTAGTTGCTGGGAACTGTAGTTCAGTCACTTGACCACCTGCACCTGAATCACGTTCCTGTTAACGAGCACTCAAGTATATAGCCACAGTTTGTACTGCATTCTTTGTCTTACATTTGTCTTTCTTTGCCATTGTCCCTGCTGCTGTGTTTATCATCTTTGGTTTATGGTTATTCTTAGCCTTATTGTTTTGCTGCTGATTCACAGTTCTTGTTTTGTGTTTGGTTGTGCTATTAATTAAAGAATTCTGGACTTGCATCTGTCTGCAGCTTGGAATCGTGACATTAACAGTTTCCTGGTGTTAGGAAGTGGGACATCTGGACAGAGTTAAGTGATCTTTTATTTTCTGCCTCCATGTAGATGTCCATGTATTCTTGAAGTGTGGGTTGAAAATATCACATTGTTTTAGTCTGCCAACACAGGCATCATAGAGACTCTGTTACCACGTTATTCAACATAGACAGGACACTTCAAAAGAAACTAAATTTGGTTGAAAATATCACAATGTTTTAGTCCGCTGTGTTTTCAGCAAACACATGTGTCGTAGAGACTCTGTTACTACGTGATTCATCATAGTGTAATATCACAGCAAACCAGTGACTACATTTCCCATTCCCATCCTGAACTGTGGCCTACAAACATGGCCGCCATGGACTGCAATTCCCAGAACACTCACATTCATTCTAATCATGCACACCTGCATCAAATTCACAGCACTCACAACCAGAGTATAGAGAGTGTTTGAACACAATGACTCTGCGAAGTATTGAGCGTTATCACCATAACAAACATTTGTACTCTGTTCCTCGTTTTGTTTCATATTCGTTGATCTTGCTTCTTATTTCTCCTTCTCAATTCTTACCAAGTTTATGACCTCGCTATTGTGTCATGTTTTGGAGTTGTCTGCCTGTCTCTCTCTAAATAAACTCTTATTTGCATCCATCCTAACCTCCATTACGTGGATCTTGTGACCCATCGTAAAACCTGATACCTTTTTATTAATCTAACAATAGGACCTAACACTGTCTTATACCATCTCAGATTAACATAACTGTGAAATAAACCATGGGTGGAAGTGATCAGTCCAAAATTACACCAAATCAATGGATGTATGCTCATGGGAAAGGTTTATTTGTGCAACCTTTTGTAGATAATCTGACAGGGTGGACAGAGGGTCAATCAAAGTTCTGCGATTATCCCCGAGACAGTACTTTCGATGAGGCTCATTTATTAACTGTGGCATTATGCATTCAAGACAAGCTCTAGCATTAACTATGTGGGAATAGATGCGTTCCTGTCACCTGTCCAATAACACACTCCCTACATGTTACTTGCCCTGACGACCCTAATATTTCATTTTTTCACAGATTTGTTGTCATCCCTTCATCTCCTTTCAATTTACTAGGTTGAAAATTTAATGTTTAAACTGAAGTGTTCACTCACAAAACATAATGGACAGTTTACACTACTCACTCTAGAAACTCTGTTTCTTTTCTGTTTGTCATGTTGCTGACGACAAGCACAAGCCTGATTGTGCCGAGCGTCTTCTGCCTGATGCACTTGCGTTGGTCCTTAAAACATTGTGGGCTCAGCATTCTAACAAAGTGGGTCATATCCAGGTACCCCATACACTGTGAATCTGAAGACTACTTGGTCTGTTTATTGTAAGCAATATCTGCTGTCAGCAAAAAAGGAACTACGCATACACCCAGTGATTGACTCATTACTTGCACAAGGTGTTGTCGTTCCCACTGTATCTATTATATACGGTATAATATGAACACCATATCATATTAGCTCTTTACTGCCTGATGTTGCATCTATTTTGACTGCAATTCCACATTCACATGCACAATTCACTGTCGTAGACTTGTGTAATGCATTTTTCAGCGTCCCTGTGTTTGAGCAGACACAGCCAATTTTTCATTTACCTTTAAAAATCAGCAGTACAATTGGACCCATCTTCATCAGGATTTCGTTGACTCTCCCGCTGTGTTCTTGTCCTTTGTGCATCAAGCCTTCTCATCACTTGTTCTGCCAGAAGGCTGCTGCTTGGTACAATAAATGCACGACATTTTACTGTCAGCAGACAGACAATAACTTTGCAAAGAAGGCCCTCTCAAACTCCTGACAGACCTAGCTCAAAGTCGGTTCAAGGCTTCTCTCACAAAGCTTCAGCTCTGACAAACACTTGTCCAATATTTGGGTTTCTGCATTTCCCAGGGACAATGGTGACTCACCTCTGATTGTGTGTGTGCCATAGTGGACCTCACACCACCTGTCATGCAACATAGTATGCTGAGCTTCTTGGGACTCATAAACTATTGTCATCAATTTATCCCCGACTGCTCACACCATCACAAGGTCCTCAGATAATGCAGTCATAAAGACTCTCCTCAAAATATTGAGTGGACCAAAAAATTATGCATTCCTTTTGCTTCCTGAAACAGTCACTAAGCTCAGCCCCAGCACTGGGACTTCTGGACTATTCGTCCTCTTTTCGCCTCTATGTATCTGAGGATGGGAGTACTGCAGAGGGGTTCTTGGCCCAGGAACATGGTGGTAGCTATCATCCTGTAGCACATCTCTCAAAAACTTCAGAACCTGTAGTTCAAGGTATGCCTGCCTGTTTGCAGTCCATTCACACTTAGGGTTACTGATGCTGAAAAGGTAGTGCTATCCCACCCACTGACATTGCATGCAGATCATCAGGTCTTATCTATCCTGAATAACAATCAGGCTCACTCAGTCTCCTTTCATTCTGTTCAGGATGTGGACCTCGTTGCTCTCACTCGTGCTTGTCATCTTTTACAGGGGAAGACTGTTACTATTTCACTGACTTGCGTTATGCCTTTGGCGTTGCACATGATTTTGGAAATATGTCCTGCTCATGCTTTTCGTGCCACTGATGGCACACCTACGTTGCATGCCACACTCGTTTCAAATCTTTTAGAAGCCTCACTCTTACCTGACAGACTTGCTATCGTTAAGGTTAAAGGTCATGAATCTAACACAGATAATCCTCATGGTAATTCACTCGCTGATGACGTGGCAAAGTGGGCTGCCAAAGAGGGCTCGCCCCAGCCCCTTTGTCCAGCATAATGTCTCTATTTTTCAAATCTTTTCATTCTCTAACTCCTTGTGACATTGATGTTGCAGGCCTCTTCAGACGACCTCATGTTTTGATCCTCGGAAGGTCGTTCCCCATCACCCACCAATGGGTTAGTACGCTGCCCTGCTGGCCACCTCACTCTTCCATCATCTGTCCTTTCGTTTCTTGTGCGTCATTTTCACTCTTTCTCAAGCCGCACGAAGAGGGGTGATCTCAGCTATAACATCAAGGTTTTGTATTCGAGACACTCACAAAGCTGTTAAATTACTTCTTGATGCATGTCTGACCTGTGCCAGAGTAAATGTACAAGGAAAAATCGCCAAACACTACCACCACCTAGTGGCTCCTTTAAGGCATTGCAAATTGACTTCACACACATGTAATCTATGAAAGGTCTCAAGTACTTTTCAGTTAACATGGACAAATTCCTCCAGATGGGTAGAAGCTTTCCCATGCTCAAAAGAAAGTGCCAACACACATTGTTAAAATTTTAGCCAAATAAATAATCCTGCACTATGGTATCCCTCAGGTTATTGATGGCGATAATGGAACACCCTTTGTTTCTAAGGTAACACAAACTTTGCCAATATCTGAATATTGATTGGCACTTCCCCATCCCAGATCATCCCCAAAGTTCAGGGATCATGAAAAGAAAGAATCGTACCATCAAGAACCACCTCACTAAGGCACTACTAGAGAATCCCTCCAGAAACTGGGTGGACCTTTTGCCCGCTGTCCTATGTGAAATTCGTATGACGTGTAATCAGAAAACGAAATTGTCTCCTTTTGAGATCATTATGAGCAGACCACTTTTCTCTCCATGGACAAAGGGTAACTCAGCTGTTTGTTTTACAGGAGATCTGGATGTGATTGTCAGCGACTATACTCAGGTTCTCATTGAAAAATTAACTAGCATGCATGGTGATGTTTCTGCTTCTCTCCCTTTACCCACAGAACAGCTTACTCACCCTTTCCTTCCAGGTGATGCAATTCTCGTCAAAAGTCTGAATCCATGAAAGGTTGGGGAAGCCGCCTTTGGCCCTCCTGCACGTGTGTTGGCCATTACCTGTACTGCTGTCCTGACAGATTCACAAGCCCAGTGGATTCACGCCAGCTGTATCAAGCGCTGCCTGTCCGTGACAAGAGACAATACTACTATCAAGTAGCTCTTCTCATCTCACCTTAACACATACACATATAGCATTATCTTGTATTAGAGATACTCACATGAACTCTATCTTCTACTCTGCCAAAGCTTTACTCCTTTGCTACAATTGTTTAGCATCCACACTTGTCATCAACTGACCGTTGCACCTGAAAACACATCAGAACACAACCTACTGTTAACAAATACAAGTGCGATATTAACTGCAACATTGCTTGCCTACTGGGAACAAGGCTTTGATTACATATACATTCCGTAACTTGTTGAATTAGCATCCTTATGCCCAAAACGCAGAATCTCCCTAGACACTACTTCTATCAACTGTTCGGGCACAGTCCTAATTGTAACCGTTGTGACCCTATCGAGAGACAAAGAAGTTGACCTCTAGCAATGGCCATCTAGAAGGGATTTTTAGAGATGAGACTTCTAGAGAAGTCTAGGTAATTAGTGCAGTCACGGTCGGTGGCAGCACATTTACCCCAATACAGCAGTGTAATGGTAATTTGGCATGTTTCTTCTCTTTAGAAATTGCTCAAAATGTCTCCTGTTGGGTTTATCATCACCTTGGCACACACCATTGGTCCTCTTTTCCCTTAGACAATGATACTGCTGCTGAAGGCAACAAAAGCCCCTCATCTTGCATGATTCCCATAGATATTGTCTGGCTCTTGCAAATGTCAGCATATTGTCGCAATAACCTAAAAGACTACAATGACACCATGCGCTCTGGCACTGTGGAAATCCTGAATGCAGTGTGTGGATGTGGTAGTGACAGCTCAACTGAGCATAATGGCTACAATGAATGAGTGGTTTGCCTGAAAATGTTCACCTAACCATAATGTCATTCTGAATATCACCCAGGTTTTTAATGTCCCAGAGGAGGTTAGAGACACGTGTTTGTGCACATAGTAAGGAGTCAAATCTGATGTTGGGCCATTCTTTGTGTAAAGTCTATCAATGTGAAATGTTTGCAGACTCTAATGCTGCCGTATGTAGCATAAAAGGCAAGTTTTTCCCTAGTGATATGTATGGCTCTACCACAGCCAAAGGAAGATGTCCCTTTAACTCTCTAGCTTCCACCAACACCGTTATTTGGGTCTGAGGTAAACGCGTTTACATCATGATAACTGGACTTTGGAATTGGACAGGATGTTGCTATCCTGCGTTTGTGGTGCCCTCTGATTCAGTTCATGTTTCCTCCCCATGGTAACAATCTGATCCTTCCATCCTAGGGCCAGTTTATCACTGATTAGTCTTAGTTGAAACAAACCTCAGAATTTCCAGGGATACCCCTTCACTGACCCATGAACAACACCTGGTGCCACTGTAGGATGGTCTGTTTTTGGGAGGAGGTACCACTGCAGCTTTGAATAAAATTAATGGGCTTACTTACATGTTGCTCTCCTTGGCCAATGACACAGAGGAAGCACTCACACTAATTAATGATGAACTAAAAGCCCTTCTGATGTTGTTGCTCAGAATTGACTTGTGCTCAACACCTTGTGCCGTTTCTATATCCCTAACAACTCATGAAACTTTACTGATATTATTAAACACATGAGGAAAGCCATAATGGCGCCACCGCCTGCTGATGACCCATGGTTTTCATGGTTCTCGTCGTGGTCGGGGCTATTGGCTCCTACTTTCTGTCCTGCCTGTTTGTTTGAGCATACTACTCATTCTAATGTTTCGGCCTTGTTTTATACAGTTCTGTATGTCCCTTGTCCGATGCATTGTCCATTCCTCAACACAACATTGTCTTGGTAGCCGAACAGGACACGCCTGCCTAACACTCTGCTATGCCTTTATGTTATCCCATCCCTTTGTAAATGCACGGCCGTAGAGGTGACTGTCGTTTAAGGGAACGGATGAGTTGGGGCAGGTGCAGCATGAGGGCAATGATAAGTTCCACATCACTTATGGCTCATGGGTCCAAGAATTTAATTATGAGGCAGGTATCAGCAAACTACCATGTAAAATTCCTCATTAGTGAAATTTATTTTTTAAATAGTCTTGAAAGCAAATGTTTCTATAAAATGCAGCTGATTCCATCTTAAATAATCCCTTGGTTCTTTGTGCACAACCAACAATAAAAAGCAAAAATGCTATGGGTGGTTGCCATAGTGATGGCATTGCAAAGTTCATCAAAACTACAGCTCACTTTTCCATCAGCCTGTGATGAATATATGTAAAACATTCCTTCCTTTTGGGGGCTAATAAGGGTACATAAATCTTAATATTAAGTGTATGTTTGTGCATGTACTACATAAAGCACTATGTAGTTATTTCTGTTTATTTATTTATTTATTTATTTATCATCTGTTTAGCTGATGAACATTTAGATACTTATATTTGGAAGACTCTCTTATCCAAAGCCACAGGTGGCAAATGAAGCAAAATCAAGGCACAAAATTGAGCATTTGAGGGTTGAATGCCTTGAGTTAAAGGACTCAGCAGAGGCTCTCTGGTACTTCTGGGAGTAGAACTCACAGCCAGTCACTAGCACAGAATCTTAATGACCGAGCTACCATAATATTTTTGGACACAAAAAACATTATGAAGAACACCCACACTTATGAACACTTCTCATCAGACAGGGAAATAATTTTCAATCTAATCTCTTATCTAATCTCACATTACCAATCAACATTTCCTTTTCCAGTTAATAAATGTATTCTTTTAACAGAATTGTCTAGGGGTAGTGCAGGAACATAATATTTACAAATATTCATTCAAAGAAGAAACGTCAGATAAATGAATGGTACATTTAAACCAGAAAATTGTGCAACATGGTGCTTTCTCTGTTGTTTTTCATCTCTCCCTCCCAAACAGCTTGTGTGAGTAATCTCTACATTGTCACTCGGATCTGACCAACGTCACACCTGCTATTTACGCACCCACTCTTGCATTAACTCAACAGTCAGACAACCAGCCTGGCCAAGCAGCATTAACACAACTAATACAGCATCAATACAGCTACACTTCTGCACAAGATGTCAGGGTGAGTACTACTATACTGCATGCCTTTTTCACGTTTGTAATATTTTTGTCAATTATATTTCCCCCTCTTTCCCTTATTAGATTATTAGAACCAGTATTTTAAAAGAAAACATTCTGTGCAAGCCTGTGCAACCAAACGTGTTATTTATCCTCTAAACCTTCCTGTTAGCTGAGCATGTTGAGAGAGCATTTTTGAAAAGCTGTACCTTGATGAGAATAGAAACATTCGACGACCTCTTCAGAACCTCAAGTGCAAAATGAATATGCCTTTTAACACATTATGCATACGTGTTTCTCCACATACAGTCTTGCTTGAGGACTGTCATCTTGTATATGACATGCTGCTGCCAAATTCTTTGTTCTGACTGGGGAGGATTGCACACAGCCACTTGACTCTTTACTTATGGACCACTTGCCTATGTGATTCTCAGACTTCCCACAAGCCTGCAAACAAAGCCTTTCTCCTTGGAGCACAGCAGAACATTGCTGACAGGGACAGGAGTTGCTGCTGCCACATTCATGCAATGCACATGTGCTCCATGGTAACTGTGCACTCACAGCTAACAGCAACGCTTTTCTATAGCTATCATGCCTCCTGCTTTTCCATTGCATTTCACAATAATAAGATCTTGTGATGCCATAGGTGGCTATACACATAGTACTTCGCACATCTCATTTACTATGTGTTCTATGTAACCAATTTACAAAATGTTCTACACACATACAGGCTAACATACATGTTATTATTCTAGCTCTGCATATCTCTCATGACTGAATCTTTGATAACCCTAATTAAAAATAAAGGGCTTTAATGTATTTTTAAAAAAATCATTCTGGAGTCAGAATCAGATAATTTAAAGAAAATTGTCGAAAATTATTGTTAAGCATAGAAATCATTTTGTTGGATAATCATGGTGGATAATCATACAGTGTGGTTACACATCCCTCCACCTGAATTAAGGCTGGTTGCAGGAAAACCAACAAAAGCCCTCAGCCATGTTTGCCATGTGAAAGAAGACAGCCATTACTGATTCTTTGACAAGGGCAGCTGTGCAAGGAAGACTGAAACATAACTTTCTTTCTTAAGCTTTCGTTATAGAAGACACATTACATTGATAGAATGCCAAAACCAGTGTGGAAAGAATAAGCCTATAAATTGTTTTGGCTATTTTATTCTAGATTTTAGTGTATTATAGTAATATTATAGTGAAACAGGTGAGATGTCCGGTATGACAAAAGATCTCCTTGATTGAATAAACTGTGGAACCTACCTAATTGGAATACAAGGCCATGTTCACCAAGCAGACAAATGTGCACTTTTATTTATTTATTTATTTATTTATTTATTTATTTACAATTGCATGTTGGCCATTAGAAATAGACCAAGTGGTGAACCAGGTGCTTGAGTTGCATAGGAATACAAATGAGAAGCCTTTCACATATTTGGCAATCATGCTTTTTATTTTTCTTTTCTATTTGCATTTATTTAAATTCCTAATTGTGTACCAATGCCTAAATGCAATTCAAATATTTACCAAAAAACACTTGCAGAATCTCATTATAGTATCTGTTCTGCAACATGGCTTTAGCTAAGACTTGGTGAATAATTCACAAAATTTCCTATCTTAACAAATTTAACAAAAGATTTGTCATCTTCAGCCCAAGTGTTTAGACACATTTTACAAAATAATGTACTGATCTTAGACATGATGTTATGCAAGCATTGCATGCAGTACTGAGAGAGTACCTGTGAGGCCAGCAAGCACAATAGGCTTTAGAGTGAAAAAATGCTTTATGGCCTCAAGGTTTTTGCCTAAGCCTACTGAATTAACAGAATCTTGGGGGAAAAATTAACTGCAGAGAAACATTGATTGGCAGTCCTAAATCTGGCTGAATCTGTTTAAAGGCTAGGTTTGTCAAATTTCATACAAAACTGTCCTAAATATCATTAGAATTGAGTGCTTATCTGGCTTTTACTCACACAACAGAGTAACGGCTAGATATCTATGTATTAGATTGGAGTAGACACAAAAATTATTTGTCTTTGTGCAGTCAGGACTGACATCTGCTCTGTTTGGGATACAATCACCTATTTTTTTTTATTTCTGTAATGAATATGAAAAAGAACTACTATATAAATTATATGGCCAAAAGGTATTTGAACACCTGGCCAATTACATCCATATGTGCTTGTTGAACATTCCATTCCAGATTTAGTCCCCTCTTTGCTGTTAGAATAACCTCCTCTGTTCTGGAAAAACATTCCTGTAGATTTTGGCACGTGGCTGATGGTTTTTGTGCTTATTCAGCCACTAAGAGTATTAGTGAGGTCCAGTACTTATGTCAGACGAAAAGGCCTTGTGCGCAATCAATGTTCCAATTCATGCCAAAGATGTTGAGTGGGGCTGAAGTCAAGGCTCTGTGCAGGCCACTCATGTTCTTCTGCACCAACCTCCATGTCTTCACAGACCTCACTTTGTGCACAGGGGCACCTTAGTTCTTGTAAAGCAGAATTCTTAATGCTAAAACATTGTAGACAAGTATGTTATTCAAAATTTGTAGCAACAGTTTGGGGAAGGCCCACATATGAGTGGATGTTCAGGTGTCCACATACTTTCAGCCATATGGTGTAGCAAAAATGATTCTGAGAACTTACTCTCTTTCTCTAAACTCACAAGACAAAACTACCATCTTGTCACCTATGTAGTGTGATAAACTGGACAATGTCAATCAATAGCAATGTATTTCCCATTCTGTACATTCTTTATCCCCCTAACAAAGTTGGAGTGGAGGAAAATAGATCTGAAGATCAGAGAGGGTGGGTGTCAGATCAGCAATTACTATCTAGCATATACAGAAGCCTGAAGAACTGGCCACCAACCAGCCAACAGCAGCAACAAAAAATAAAACACATTACTGCACGTTTAGTACATATTCAGTGCCCTCCACTAATATTGGCACCCTTGGTAAATATGAGCAAAGAAGGCTGTGAAAAATTGTCTTTATTGTTTAACTTTTATGTCTTTTGTTCACAAAATTCATAAAAATACTCTGCTCTCAGAGATATCAAACAATTGCGAACAAAGCACAGGTTTATCAAAAAATATCTTTGTTAAATATAGGTGTGCAACCATTATTGGCACCCTTTTAATCAATACTTTGTGCTACCTCCCTTTGCCAAGATAATAGCTTGGAGTTTTCTCCTATAATGCCTTATAAGGTTGGAGAATTCATGGCAAGGGATCTGAGACCATTCCTCCATACAGAATCTCTCCAGATCCTTCAAATTTTGAGGTCCATGCTGGTGCACACTCTTCTTCAGTTCACCACACAGGTTTTCTATGGGTTTAAGTCAGAGGACTGGGATGGTCATGGCAGAACCTTGATTTTGTGGTCAGTAAACCCTTTTTGTGTTGATTTTGATCTATGTTTTGGATCATTGTCCTGCTGGAAGATCCAACCACGGCCCTTTTTAAGCTTTCTGGCAGAGGCAGTCAGATTTTCATTTAATATCTGATATTGGATAGTCCATGATGCCATGAATCCTGACAAAATGTCCAGGTCCTCTGGCAGAAAAACAGCCCCAAAACATTAAAGAGCCACCAACATATTTAACCATGGGCATGAGGTACTTTTCCATATGGCTACCTCTGTGTGCGCCAAAACCACCTCTGGAGTTTTTATGGCCAAAAAGCTCTATTTTGGTTTCATCTGACCATAGAACCCGATCCCATGTGAAGTTCCAGTAGTGTCTGGCAAACTGAAGATGCTTGAGTTTGTTTTTGGATGAGAGTAGAGGCTTTTTTCTTGAAACCCTTCCAAACAACTTGTGGAGATGTAGGATTGTAGTTTTGGAGACGTTCTGCAATTCTGAACTGCAACTTCTGCAATTCTCCAGCTGTGATCCTTGGAGATTTTTTGGCCACTCAAACCATCCTCTTCACAGTGCATTGAGACAATATAGACACATACTCTCTTCCAGGTTGATTCATAACATTTCCAGTTGACTGGAACTTCTTAATTATTGCCCTGATGGTGGAAATGTGCATTTTCAATGCTTGTGCTATTTTCTTATCGCCACTTCCCATTTTGTGAAGTTCAACAACCTTTTGCTGCACATCACTACATTCCTTGGTCTTACCCATTGTTATGAATGACTAAAGGAATGTGGCCTGTGTTACCTCACATTTATACACCTGTGTAATAGGAAGTCATGGTTGAACAATTTCCTGTTCCTAGTCACCCAGGTGTACTTCAATACACTTGAATATACTTCAAATTTATTTTTCTCATATGAATTCATAGGGGTGCCAATAATTGTTGCACACCTATATTTAACAAATATTTTTTATAAACCCGTGTTGTGTTTGCAATTGTTTGATCTCCATGAGAGCAGAGTATTTTTGTGAATTTTTCAACAAATTATCAAAAGGTTAAACAATAAAGACAAATTTTCACCGCCTTTTTGCTCATATTTACCAAGGGTGCCAATATTAGTGGAAGACATTCTATATACTTTAATACATTCATTTTTCTTAGGTAACTGATGTATCCTGGTCAGGGTAACCTGATTCTGAGACCATCTTGCTCCATCACAGGAAAAAAATCTCACTGATTTCATCATAGTGTAGCTATTTTTCCTAGTTTACCAAAATTGAACTCTCATAGCTACAGTATATGTAGTCTTTCAGAAGAAAGCAGCAATTAGACATAATTCAGAAATGAGGACGACACATATTTAAGATATCTTGGGTATGTTAAAAAACATTTGTAATAAAATAAGTGTAGAAAACTCGTGTCAATCTGATTAGGTGAAAACAATTACATTTATTTAGTAACAAAACTGAAGGGCAAAATTAATCTACCTAATGTAAGAGGTTAAGTATGGGGACCAAATGATGAAAAATTAAGTAATGCAAATATTTGTAAATAAACTGTGTATCTTCTTACAGACTTTGCAATGGCAACATTGTTGTCTTCTGGCAGGTGTGAAAGACCGTAGAAGAAGCAATGATGAATGGTGTGCAGAGTGTTCAAACAGACAGTAACTCTCTGCTCAAAGCAGTCTATCTGGGCCGACTCCGCCTGACACGCCTCCTCCTAGAGGGCGGGTCTTACATAAATGAGAGCAATGAGCACGGGGAGACACCCCTGATGATTGCCTGTAAAAGCAGATACTCTGACACTCAGGGGGTTCCAAAGGAAAAGATGGTGGGGTATCTTCTGGAGAGTGGTGCTGATCCAAACATACAGGACAAAAGTGGCAAGACTGCTCTGATGCATGCCTGCCTAGAGCAAGCAGGACCTGAGGTGGTGTCCCTACTCCTGGATAGTGGGGCTGATCCCTGTCTGGAGGACCACATAGGCTCCTCTGCTCTGATCCATGCCATTAATTCCAATGATGAGGAAACATTGAAGCTGCTAATAGATGCTTTCAAGGCTAAAGGTAAAGAGGTCATTATCATCACCACAGACAGACTTGTCTGCGGAAGGCAGATGGCCAAACAGTATCTTAAAGTTCCTTCACTGCCAGAACTAGACCAGTGGAATACGTTGAATTGCTCTTCGATACCTTGTGCTTCTCCTTCTGAGATTCACCTTAGCACATCGCCCCAGGAGACACTTTCCTCCAGCTTCTCAGATCATATGTTCTCTTTCCAGGACTTGCAGATCATGGCCAACTCTCAGACAACCCCTCCCTCTCATCAGCCACCTTTGGTAAACAGGAGACTGAACAAGGTCCACCATCTGCAGAGACTACACTCAGAACCATGGCTGAAGGTCCCCCAATCCTTACTATCACAACAACAAGCCAAAGGTAACTCTCAAAAGGAAGCACTGCATGACATAACACCTGAGGAAGAACTTGCTTTCAGCATCAACAGAAGACTGGATTTTGACCGTCCTCTTTCATGTCAGGTCAACACTGACCTCAAAGAAGCATCTAGCTTGAGCCAGTCTCAGCATCAAGAAAACAACACAAGTAATCATGGAAATTTAAGACCAGAGGGAACACTGTCTCACAACATGTCCTTCAATGGTTTATCTTCACTCTACTCTCTGTCCCACCCAGATCTTCACTCCAAAAGCAGTGAATTCTTAACATCAGAGAATGACCCTAACCTGGCAGTGTCCAGTCTTATCAACATCATCCAACGTAGAAAACTTGGAATAGACCATTACAGCTCTGATTCACAGCTTTCAGTGTCGGGTAACTCCCCAGCAGATGGTAAAAAACAGCTTAACAATAGGCAACTATTGACTTCACGATCATCCACTTTGATAAGCTCAGAAGAGTCCACTGAAAGCACTTTACTGGGAAGCATGCACAAGAGGCACCCAACCAACCTAGAGAGGAGGGGATCAGGGGCTCTTCTCACAGATTTAGCACTCAACCCTCGACCAGGCTTTCTACCACCACTGAATCATCATGCCTTAATCCCACAAATTACTGGAGCAAGCAGCTCTAGTGCTATCTGCTCCAGCAACAAGCCAACATGTGGTTTGGTGACAGGGATAAGGCAGTATCTACCCACAGCTCCTGCTGGCTTACCAAAGGATCTCAAGACCAGAAGAATGCTGATGAGAAGGCACTCCATGCAGCCTGAACAAATCAAACAGCTAGGTAACTTTAAGGAGATCTTTGGTTAATGATATTGGAAATGTAGAGCACTGTAATGTAATATATAATGTAGTGGACTGTACAAATGAAAACATACTAAAGGTTCAGGCATTTGATTTTTTTTAAATGTATGAACAGTACTACGGCATCATAATAAATTGAGGTATGGATTGCAAGTTTCATATATTGCTATCAGCTTTATGCTGCAGGTAGGACAATGCCTGAACTCCAGTCCCAAACAATTTATACACTGATCATTGTCCATCAGAGCCTAGCATTATAAAAGCATTACAGTCTCACCCTGAATGTTCAGCAGTTGGTAATCTATAACAATTCTCAAGTCATGAGTATATGAATGTATAAAAATATGAAATTAGTTACTCTGTGATCACAGTACTCATGGTTTTGCAAGACAGAATTTGGAACTACGCTTTAAGATCTAAATGAAAATCTTACACGAATTAACACAGTTCTGTCTTTTTCTGGTCAATAGTTCCTATTCCCAGTGCAAAGGACTATATAATTTGGGTTACATGACAAGATAATCTCCTAATAAATCAGAAATGTGTACTGCTTGGGGTTAAAAATTAATAATAAGAGAGCAAATGCACCAATGCTGCATCATTGATAGAGTTATAGTCTACAAAATCGTGCTATTTCTATGAACATTTATAGTGAATTAGACCATAACAATGTTTTTTGCAATGTTTTTTTTTTCTTTTCCCCACTCTGTGCACTAACTTTGACATGAAACAATAAACATGATCTATAATTAGAGGATATTTACATTGTGTGAACCATATAAGAGTTGTAATCTTCACAATAACCCCACTTAATGTAATCAGGAATATTGTCAAATTTGTGGAGGTTTTCATTTTCAAATGAGAACCTTGGTATAAAATATACTAGTTGAATAATAAGCTCAATTATTCTGACTAATATTTTGCTGTTTGTTAATATGGATTTTGGTAAATTTGATTTTTCAATGTGTAAACCAACCATGGTCAATCTTAGAGTTAATCAGAAACTGTGAACAAAATTATTTTCTGTAATATTTCTATTAAAAAATATTATATAATTTTCATCATCCCTTTAAGACGTTAATACATAAGTTACTTTTTTTCTGTGAGTATTGTCAGGTTTCTCTCAAATAAATGTTTTCAAATGCTGCTTTGAGATCTACCTACTTGCACACCACAGTTCCAGCTCTACATTTAAACATGTTCATATTAAACAGATTATCTTAAGAGCCTTTATGACCTAGCTCAGGTGATGGAACAAAACTGCACAGTAAATTGCTTTGGATACCAGCCATATAAATATCTAAGAGGCGCACTGCACTATGAAATTAACTAAATCCAACTAGGTGAATGTGCATTGTAAGCCAACAAACTTTGCAGTATTTATTTCATTGAAAATATTGATACATGCATGATCAATAGCTTAATTTAACCAATTTAATTATATACATAGGCAAGGCCACAAAATTTGTGCTAAAAAATGAAAATCATGATATACACCAATCAGCCATAACATTAAATCCACCTGTCTAATATTGTGTAGATCCCCCTTGTGCTGCCAAAACAGCTCTGACCAGTCGATGCATGGACTCCACATGAACACTGAAGGTGTGCTGTGATATCTGGCATCAAGATGTTAGCAGTAGATCCTTTAAGTCCTGTAAGTTGCAAGGCACATCCAACAGATGCCTGATCTGATTGAGATTTGGGGAATTTGGAGGCCAAGTCAACACAGTGAACTCAATGTCATGTGTCTTAATGGCCACTGTCATTAGGGAATATGTTGCCATGAAGGGGTGTACTTGGTCTGCAGCAATGTTTAGGTAGGTTGCATGTCTCAAAGTAATATCCATATGAATGCCAGGACCCTAGGTTTCCCAGCAGAACATTGCCCAGAGCATCACACTGCTGGTTTGCCTTCTTCCCATAGTGCACCCTAGTGCCATCTCTTCCCAACATGTAAAAGAAAACGTGATTCATCAGACCAGGCCACCTTCTTCCATTGCTTCATGGTTCTGTTCTGATGCTCACGTACCCATTGTAGGCGCTTTCGGTGGTGGACAGGGGTCAGCATGGGTACTCTGACCGGTCTGTGGTAAGGAAGCCCCATATGCTACAGTACTACAGTGCTAAAGTAGCTCTTCTGTGGGATCATACCAGACATACTAGCCTTTGCTCCTCACACACATCAATAAGCCTTGGGTGGCCTTGAATCTGTTGCCGGTTCACCAACTATCCTTGGAAAACTTTTGGTAGGTACTAACCACTGCATGCCCTGAACACCCCAAAAGATTTGCTGTTTTGGAGATGCTCTGACCCATACGTCTAGCCATCACAATTTCGCTAAGATCCTTATGTTTGCCCATTTTTCCTGCTTCCAACACATCAACTTTGAGAACTGAAAGTTCACTTGAAGCCTAATATACAGTCCCCTCCATAACTTTTGGAATGGCAAGGCCAATTCATTTGGGTTCAAGATGAATATTTGGATGAGAGTTCAGGATTTCAGCTTTTATTTTTTTTTTACTTTTCTATCAGCCCACCTGATTTTTAGGCAAGCAAAGGTATAGTAACAGGTACGTCTTGAATTAAATGAAAGTAAATAACACTTAATATTTGGTTGCATATCCCTTGTTTGCAATAACTGTATCAAGCCTGAAACTCACTGAAATCATCAAATTAATGGTTTCTTCTTTTGTGCTGCTTTTCCAGGCTTTTACTGGAGCTTCTTTCAGTTGTTGTTTGTTTTGGGGGGTTTCTTCCTTCAGTCTCCTCTTCAGGAGGTGAAATTCATGCTCAAATAGCTTAAGGTCTAGTGACTGACTTGGCCGGTCTAAAACCTTCCACTTTCTCCCTCAATAGTTCTTTGTTGAGTCGGCAGTGTGTTTTGGATCACTGTGGCTCATCTCTGCATTTCTTTGCAAATTCCAATCTGGCATTCCAATTTTTACTGCAGGTGTTTGCATCTTGTGGTTTGGCCTCGATATTTCTACTCTTGAAGGCTTCTTCAAATGGTGAATTATACCTTCAACCCTACATTGTGGCGGTTGTTGATGACGTTACTGACTGTTGTTGTGGGGTTTTTCTTCACAGCTCTCACAATATTTCTGTCATCAGCTGTTGTTTTCCTTGGCCGACCCATTCGGTGTCAGCTGTTCAATACACCAGTGGTTTCTTTCTTTTTCAATATTTTTGCATGCCTACAAATTCTGTAGTCTGATACAAAACATGCTATTTTTTTTATACGTTTAACACATCTACATATAAGTACAAGGAAATAAAAGCTGAAATTCTAAACTCTCTTCTCATGTTCATCTTTTGATCTCAAACCCAAATGTCTTCAGTCTACAACAAAAAAAAAATGAATTGGCCTTGCCGTTCCAATAGTTTTGGAGGGGACTGTACCTCACCCCTTGACAGGTGCCATTGTAATGAGATAATCAATGTTAATCACTTCACCTGTCAGCAGGTATGGGAGGGTTACTTTAAAAATGTATTCCGTTAAAGTTACAAATTACTTCAGAAAAATTTAATCAGTAACGTAATCCAAGTATCACAATATGAATGTAATGCAATCTTATTACTTTTGGATTACTTCAAGGCCACCTATAAAAATAAATTCAAGCGAAAAGCTGTATGATCTAAAAGACTTTTATTTAGAGCTTATTTTAAGCTTAAAACATGTTCAATATTTGGGTTGTGTTAATAAAATGAATAAATAAATAAAAGATCAGTCAATGAAGCAGGTAACATTACATCACAAAAGCAAAACATTGTTACTATGAATGCAGACTTTAATACACTGAAAAAGGCACACTATTACACATACAGTTGCAATCAAATTTATTAAACCCCCATTGCAAATCAGGTTTCTTGTCAAAATTATTTACAGACTTTGTTTGTAATGAACAAATCAAACAAAAGCAACTAAAACAGTTAAACTATGTGATTTCCCCAAATTCAACTGAAAATGCAACTTATAATGATTTCTCCAGTTTCTAAATTATTCAACCCCCGGAATAGACTCTCTCACAATAACACAAGTATACAAAACAAGTGTTGTCTCAAGCACATCTGATGCAACTAATCAAGTGCTTCATTAGCTGCACCAGGTGTGCTTGAGCTGGAACACATGAAATACCTGAACTGGCTAGGGGTAGAAAATGTATGGAATACCTGGATGTGTGTGTACTGGGGGAAATAAGTATTGAACGCATCAACATTTTTTCAGCAAATATATTTCCAATGAGGTTATTCACATGGAATTTTCACCAGACATCAGTATTAACTCAAGAACTATGGAAACATAAAGAATTCACAACATTGAAGTCCATAAATAAAGTTATGTGTAATAAAGTGGAATGACACAGGAAAAAAGTATTGAACATGCTAATGAAAAACAGTTCTCCAAGGCAAGGTAAGGCAAGGAACCAGCTGAAATCCATAAATAATTATAAAGTAATTATACCTCCTATCTCTGCAAATTAATATCAGCTGGGTTAGTAAATTGATGGTCTATAAAAAGGCTTTTCGTTACCAAGGTGTCACACAAGAAATGATCTCATGATTGTTAAAAGCAACGAGCTCTCCCAAGACCTTTGCAACCTTATTGTTGTGAAACATATCGATGGAATCGGATACAGACATATTTCAAAACTTCTGAATCTTCCAGTAAGCACCATTGGGGCCATTATCCCTAGGTGGAAGCAACATTAATTGGCCAGGCACAGGAGCTCCTCGCAAGATTTCTGACCAGGGAGTCAGGAGAGTAGCCCAAGATCCAAGGACCATTCGGAAAGAGCTCCAGAAACACTTGGAGACAGCAGGTGCCATACTCACAGAGAAAACAATAGGCAATGCACTCCACTGCTCACGCTCACCCCACAAGACTCCATTACTAAAGAAAAGGCATGTTGAAGCTCATTTAAAATTTGCTACAACTCATTTGGACAAGCCTATGAAATACTGGGAGAGTGTAGTCTGGTCAAATGAGAGCAAAATTGAACTTTCTGCCTATCATACTACACACCATGTTTGGAGAAGAAATGGTACTGTCATCACCCTATAAACACTATACCAACAGTGAAGTTTGGAGGTGTAAGCATCATAGCGTGGGGCTGTTTTTCATCGCATGGTACTGGCAGACTTCATATAATTGAAGGAACGATGAACGGAGCCCTTTACCGGGAGATTCTTGATAAGAATCTGCTGCCATCCACCAGGATGAAGAAGATGAGATGTGGGTGGACTTCCAGCAGGACAACGATCCAAAGAATACAGCAAAGGAAACTCTCAATTGCTTTCAGAGAAAAAAAAATCAAGGTGTTAGAATGGCTCAATCACCTGACTTGAATCTAACTGAACAAGATTTAAAGACAAAATGTTTAGAAGAATGGGCCAATATCACACCTGAATACTGTGGCCGATTAATTTCTTCATACAGGAAGCGTCTTGAAGCCGTCATTACAAACAAAACGCTTCTCCACTAAGTATTAAATACATTTCAGTTATCGTGTTCAGTACACGTGTCATGTGTCATTCCACTTTATTACACACAACTTCATTTATGGACTTTAATGTTTAGATTTCTTTACATGTGTGGATTTCTTGAGTTAATACCAAAGTCTTGTGAAAATTTCATGTCAATAGCCTCATTGGAAATATGTTTACTGAAAAAAAATGTTGACGTGTTTACTTATTTCCTCCACTGCATATATAATATGCAGTGGGGGAAATAAGTAGTTATATATATACATATATACACAGTATCTCACAAAAGTGAGTACACCCCTCACATTTTTGTAAATATTTGATTATATCTTTTCATGTGACAACACTGAAGAAATTACACTTTGCTACAATGTAAAGTAGTGAGTGTGCAGCTTGTATAACAGTGTAAATTTGCTGTCCCCTCAAAATAACTCAACACACAGCCATTAATGTCTAAACCGCTGGCAACAAAAGTGAGTACACCCCTAAGTGAAAATGTCCAAATTGGGCCCAAAGTGTCAATATTTTGTGTGGCCACCATTATTTTCCAGCACTGCCTTAACCCTCTTGGGCATGGAGTTCACCAGAGCTTCACAGGTTGCCACTGGAGTCTTCTTCCACTCCTCCATGACGACATCACAGAGCTGGTGGATGTTAGAGACCTTGTGCTCCTCCACCTTCCATTTGAGGATGCCCCACAGATGCTCAATATGGTTTAGGTCTGGAGACAAGCTTGGCCAGTCCATCACCTTCACCCTCAGCTTCTTTAGCAAGGCAAAAGACGTTATCATGCTGGAATACTGCCCTGCGGCCCAGTCTCCGAAGGGAGGGGATCATGCTCTGCTTCAGTACGTCACCGTACATGTTGGTATTCATGGTTCCCTCAATGAACTGTAGCTCCCCAGTGGTGGCAGCACTCATGCAGCCACAGACCATGACACTCCCACCACCATGCTTGACTGTAGGCAAGACACACTTGTCTTTGTACTCCTCACCTGGTTGCCGCCACACACGCTTGACACCATCTGAACCAAATAAGTTTATCTTGGTCTCATCAAACCACAGGACAAGTCGACCATGGCCAGGCCTGTTCTGAGTGGAACCTGTCCTGTTAAACCGCTGTATGGTCTTGGCCACAGTGCTGCAGCTCAGTGTCAGGGTCTTGGCAATCTTCTTATAGCCTAGGTCATCTTTATCTAGAGCAACAATTCTTTTTTTCAGACCCTCAGAGAGTTCTTTGCCATGAGGTGCCATGCTGAACTTCCAGTGACCAGTATGAGGGAGTGTGAGAGCGATGACAAAATTTAACACACCTGCTCCCCATTCACACCTGAGACCTTGTAACACTAACAAGTCACATGACACCGGGGAGGTAAAATGGCTAATTGGGCCAAATTTGGACATTTTCACTTAGGGGTGTACTCACTTTTGTTGCCAGCGGTTTAGACATTAATGGCTGTGTGTTGAGTTATTTTGAGGGGACAGCAAATTTACACTGTTATACAAGCTGTACACTCACTACTTTACGTTGTAGCAAAGTGTCATTTCTTCAGCGTTGTCACATTAAAAGATATAATCAAATATTTACAAAAATGTGAGGGGTGTACTCACTTTTGTTAGATACTGTATATAGTAAATAATAAATATAATATATATAATAAATAATTTATATATATTTACATAAATGCTTTACACCACTCTATCCGCCACCTGGCATTGTGCATAGTGATCTTAGGCCTGTGTGCAGGTGCTCGGCTATGCCAACCCATTTTTATGAGGCTCCCAACACATAATTCTTGTGCTAATATTATTTCAAGAGGCAGCTTGAAACTCTGTAGTGAGTGATGCAACAGAAGCAAGATGATTTTTAATGGCTACACACTTCAGCACTCAATGGCCCAGCTCTGTGTCTTCATGGCCTACTGCAGCAGTCACCCTCTTCATTGAGATCTACCTTCCTGTAGGTTTCATCTTCAACCAAAATCAAACACACCAGTTTTAGTTGATCAAGAACTTCTTAAGGCAATGGTTAGATAGTGAGGCATGATTACGGCTGTAGCTAAAGTCTTCAGAAAGGTAGATCTCCAGGAACAGGGTTGGTGACCGCTGTTCTACCACATTGTGGCTGAGCTGTTTTTGCTCCTAGATGCTTCCATTTCACAATAATAGCACTTATAGTTGACCGGGGCAAATCTAGCAGAGCAGAAATTTCATGAACTGATTTCTAGCAAAGGTGGAATCCTATGATTGTGCCACGTTTAAAATCACTGAGCTCTTCAGTATGACCCATTCTACTGCCAATATTTGTCTATGGAGTTTGCAGGGCTATGTGCTTGATTTTATGCCCCTGTTAACAATGGGTATGACAAACACCTGAACTCAATAATTAGGAGAATAGTACACATATGGCCATATAGTGTATATGATACATGCAGTCGTGCTTGAAAGTTTGTGAATCCTTTCAAATTTTCAATTATTTCTGCATAAATATGACCTAAAACAATCAGAAAACATCTTCAGTCCTAAAAGTAGACAAAGAGAACCCATTAGATAAATGAGACAAAAAATATTATACTTAGTCATTTATTGAGGAAAATGATCCAATATTACATATCTGTGAGTGGCAAAAGTATATGAACCTTTGCTTTCAGTATCTGTTGTGACCCCCTTGTGCAGAAATAACTGTAACTAAATGTTTGCGGTAACTGTTGATCCGGCACATGGACTTGGAGGAATTTTTGGCCATTCCTCAGTACACAACAGCTTCAACTCTGGGATGTTGGTGGGTTTCCTCATATGAACTGCTTACTTCAGGTCCTTCCACAACATTTCTATTGGATTAAGGTCAGGACTTTGACTTGGACATTCCAAAATGTTAACTTTATTCTTTTGTAATCATTCTTTGGTAAAAACGACTTGTGTGCTTAGGGTCATTGTCTTGCTGCATGACCCACTTTCTCTTGAGATGAAGTTCACAGACAGATGTCCTGACATTTACCTTTACAGTTCGCTGGTATACTTCAGAATTCATTGTTCCATCAATGGTGGCAAACCACCTTGGCCCAGATGCAGTAAAACAGGCCCATACCATGATACTACCACCACGATGTTTCACAGATGGGATAAGGTTCTTATACTGGGATGCAATGTATGTTTTTTCTCCAAACATAATGCTTCTCATTTAAAGCAAAAAAATTATTTTGGTCTCATCCATCCATAAATCATTTCTCCAATAGCATTCTGGCTTGTCCATGTGATCATTAGCAAACTGCAGAAGGGCAGCAATGTTCTTTTTGGAGAGCTGTGGCTTTCTCCTTGCAACCCTGCCATGGACACCATTGTTGTTCAGTGTTCTCCTGATGGTGGACTCATGAACATTAACATTAGCCAGTGTGAGAGGGGCCTTTAGTTGCTTAGAAGTTACCCAGGCTTTCGTTGTGACCTCGCAGACTATTACACATCTTGCTCTTGCAGTGATCTTTGTTGGTCAACCACTCCAAGGGAAGGTAACAATGGTCTTGAATTTCCAATCTGTTCAGAGATGGTTTTGTAACCTTTTTGTAACTCTTTTTCTAAGGTCCTCAGAAATCTCCTTTGTCCATGCCATGATACACTTCCACAAACAAGATCAGACTTTGATAGATCCTTGTTCTTTAAATAAAACAGGGCGCTCATTTCGCACCTGATCGTCATCCCATTGATTGAAAACACCTGACTCTAATTTCACCTTCAAATCTCTAATCCTACAGTTCACATACTTTTACCACTCAGAGATATGTACTATTGGATCATTTTCCCTAATATCTCTCTCTCTCTCTCTCTCTCTAATATATATATATATATATATATATATATATATATATATATATATATATATATATATATATATATATATATATATATATATTAATTGGGTTCTACTTTGGGTTCTACTTTTAGGACTTAAATATCTAATGATATTTTAGATTATATTTATGCAGATACATAGAAAATTCTATAACTTTCTATAATTCACAAACTTTCAAGCACCACCATAAATATAGTTACATGTGATACATCACTAAACAGATACATATACAGCATTTTCATTTTTGCAAGTTCTAAAATATTAATCTGTTTATTGATGATTTATCAATTAAATCAACATTATACATGGTGAGAAAAATAATTTAAACCACCCCAAACTCAACCTCCAGATATAAATGAGCAGAACTTCATATAAGATGCATTACATCTTAAACTATCCATAACAATGATCTGTATTTACATAGTATTAATTTTGCATGTATTTAGTATGCTGGATACTGACAAACCCGTATCAGGAAAAAAATGGGGAAAAAAAACACAACACGACCTTTCCCAAGTAACCCACCAATAATAAAATAAAACTGTACATATAAAAAAAAATGCACACACAATTTAATTATTTAATTTGGCAGGCTCTTTTATATGGGCTCATGAAGAGAGACAGTTCCTAGAAATTATGATGTAGAATTATACACCATCTAATGACAATCGTCTTCAGGCAAAAATCACAAACTGAAAATGAGTATATACATTACATGAAATCTAATAAGAATATACAATCACTTCTTGGTCATTAAGTTTATGTTATGAAAGTGCATATTCTGTATTTTGGAACCTGTTGATGGCTGGCATCCAAGAACTTAATTTTATGCTGGTTTTCTCCTTTCTCTGGACTTACTCAATAAATTAGCTCAATGAGTTCTCATAATGCAAATGATTCTCTTTTCACTGTAAGCCACCACAGAAATGAGCAAAAAAATCAAAAACTCATTGGCACTTTTTTTTTTTTTTAAACTTCCCCCAATGTGATTGGTGTCTATTGATTTTTCATTCATTTTGTAATGCAAATAAGGCCTAATATATTTTGTTTAATAATATACTATAGTGTTCTCTTCCCTTTTAAAACTGTATAAAAAAAAAAAAAAAAAAAACCTGTAATAGTTAGCTTGTCAGCAGTATGAGTAGCTCTTTCTCACAATCTTGCTTACATGTCCTCACACACAAAATCAATCTGCTGTGTAAACCATTATTTCACTGGATGTCAGTGTTTGTCTTGTGTGCCACCGAGAGGAATAAGATGCCATTCATGGCTCTTGCAAAACAAAAATTTTCATACTTATACAAGCCAACTTCAAGTTTAGGCTGTTTCAGCATCTGGCAAGTTGGTGTAACAACAAAAATCTTTCTGCTTGCAGAATTATATATTGGAGTAATATGGTAATACTGTAATGTTGGGACAAAAAGAAATACAAAATGTGTCATATTATAAAGTCAGCAAGGTCTTAAAAGATCAGACCAGAGGATTTATGAGAGCTACATTATTTATCACTTCAATTGATATGACTCAAATCAAATACATATTCACTAAAACAATTTAAAACAGCCTTTATGAAAAAATAATAGATCATTTAATTTAAAATATTTGTGGTTTGTAGTGTTAAGGTATGGAGTTGGTTTTGAAAATTTTGTTCCACTTTAATTAGCCTACTATTAAATAGAATACTGCATACTGCAATAGAATAGGAGCAAAATGCTATTTCTAATTGAGCAAATTATGCAATTTTTATTTTATTATTATTATTAATGCTTTATTCGACAATGTGTAATGGATGAGTATGACAAAGTTATGGTCCCCATAGGACTTGAGTTCAAAATCAGCTCTTTTGCAATGAGACTGCAAAACTAACATAATGGCCTATCAAAAATATAGTCTTTATTTAACATGTGTAACTATTGCAAAAATAGTCTTTAAGCTTAATAAAAGCTTAACAGAACTGAGAGATGAATCCATGTACAAATTTTGGAAAAATTTGAGAGCTCAATAACCCCTGTGTATTAAAGGAAGGGCCACATGTTGTATTTAAAGAGACGATGAACGTTCTTCATACAGAACACGGGATGAAATGAAGCTTCTTCCAAGAGTAACACCAAGAATGTACCAATGAAAAATCATACCGCAGATTCAAAAGCTACTGTCTCAAAAATCCTTCTGATTAAAGAATGTAGTGGCTCTCATTCTCTCTAATCTCACAGAAAATACTATTAATTTTATGTGTCCATAAAACATTAACAAACTGCATCCAGTATAGACACATTCAAATCCAATGTAATTCTTTAGAACTTTGATGAGCTCTGATATCAATTACAGCCAATTTGCACACTTACCAATACCTTGTCAAATTTTATCATGTCTACTCAGTTATTTGGCTGTGTTTGTCCAGCTTTGCTATTAATTGGTCTAAAGGAGGGACAACATCCCTGTCGATGGAGGGCTCTGCTCTCATGCTTCACACTCACAGGGCCTGTGTAATATAGAAGAACAACTCCATGTCCATGGCTTGGTGTGGGACACAGGAGCTTCCACCGTGAATAACAGGTATCAGAGCTCCATCTAACTCATTCATATATTTCTGAGGCAGAAGGCTTCCGCCTGAACCGGCCTGGTACTCAACCTAGAGAGGAAAAACCAGTAAATTTATATAAAATATAAATTACAAGGAGAAATTACTGCTGATTAATAGTGCTGTTGGCCGCAATGTTAAAGCATGTCATATCAACGTTAAATTAATATCCTGCATAGGCAATGCAATATCAAAGCAATCCACACTACTACAAAGTCATATAACATTGCAGCATTTCTTGTCTTGTTAGAAAATGGGCTATAAATCATCTTTTTACAGTTTACTTTACTTAAGACAACAGTTACCATGT
Organism: Ictalurus furcatus; assembly: GCF_023375685.1. Taxonomy (NCBI): domain Eukaryota; kingdom Metazoa; phylum Chordata; class Actinopteri; order Siluriformes; family Ictaluridae; genus Ictalurus; species Ictalurus furcatus. The sequence continues at coordinate 7,220,230 of NC_071270.1, forward strand.
CAGTATCAGTAGAGACTCGAAGTGCAAGATGGTTAAATCCATTTGCAATGAGGACAGAGAGGTGAGGACACAGCGCTGCACAGCTGGCAGTGGCAATCTCTCTCTGGAACTGAGAGCAGGAGGAGAAAACGGCAGACTGGGAGCAGTCTGGAGTCTTCAGAAGGTAAAAGACCTTGTTGGAAGAAGTGGGGGAAAAAGATCAGGTAAATCTGGAGTCACATTGGGCTTTTTCCCTCATTAGGGCTTATGTAGCCTAAATTCCATGAGGACCCACCTCTGTGCACTTGATAGACCGCCCATCCATCTCAAACTCGGAGTCCTGCTGGATGTGGATACTGGTTACACCCTCTAGCGACTTCCCATCTATAGGGCTCATGATGCTGAAAATACAGCACACATACAGGTGGGTCACTGAATGGATTGAACTTTCTTCTAAATAAACTGTGCAAGCAATGTGATTCTGAAGCTGTAGGAGGTAAAACCATAGAGTATACTTAATCCATGTGTTTGACACAGACTCTGTTAATGCACCTAGCAATCATGAAAACCATTCTAGTAGAACTGGACAAACTACTCAAGGAGACCAGCAGTGGATTTACCACAAGCTCTCAATTAGTATTGATCTGCGTGAAATTTAGCAGACCATTTACATTACCCTGTATTGATGGGAGCCGTCCAGTCTATCCAGCGTATGTTGACATTTTCTCTGTCCTCTGGCGCCGTGTCAGTTTTTCCACAGGTGATTTGGAAATCTGTCTGATCCCGTAGGGCCTGGCGCAGAGCCTCCATTGTCTCCGGGGGGATTTGCACCATTAACCCATCTGAATGATTCCCAGATAGAGAAACAGGTATTCAATAGCTATTGATGGCTAGAGCTATAGATATTTAAATCAATTCCAAATGTACCCTTCAATAAAAACATTTAAAGGTACTAAAAATTATTACTCATAATGAATGCAAACAGGGGCTGTCTAATGCCATACAACACATATCCTGTCCTATCTAAATTAGATTTAACATGACGCCTCACATTAGCCAGAGCCTACATTTGTTTACCTCGTTATTGCACATGTGTATTTAAAGCTAGCCAAAGAAGACTCTTAAAGAGCCTTTGACACAGTACCTTCAACAATGCTAGATTTGGCAATATATCCTGAAGAGGCCTTCAGAGCACCATTAAAAACCACAAAGCTCGCTCCAGTTACTGAAAAAAAAAGAAAACATTAAATTAAGAAGTTGAATAGAATAGAAGTTGAACAATAGAATGTTACCTTAGGAAAGGACAAGCCTACATGTAGGAAAGTATTAAAACCATCTAACCTCTTCTGGTCTTTCCCTGAATGCTGTTGGCTTGTGTCTGGTAGCTTCCATCCTCATTTTGAACACAGATCAAGTGCGAGTCTGCTTCAGTACTGAAGCAAGCCCCAACGCTTATTACATGCTCGTTGGAAGAATTCACCACTTTCAGCATCTGCAAGTGACACATTGTTTAGCCTAACAATCAACTACCAAGGAATATTTTAGAATGATGTGAATGTATAAAAGTATTTTTGGGATACCACCTCATTAAACTTTGACTTGGGTATGTCAATATAGCTGTTGCCCACTTCCATGTGGATCCTCAGGTTGTCGACTACAGGCACACTGTACTGGTAGTTCCTCAGGTCCTGTGGTAAAATTAATAAATTACCGTTAACACCCGCATCAATTTCTAGGCAGTATGACTACAACTGACAGTCAAGATACTTTATATGGATTATAATTTAATACGTATTCATATACAAGTATTCCAATATGCTGTATGTACGTGAGCCATTAGTATGGAACTGATAGATTAGATCTGGGAAATATAAAGACTGGAGAAAAGGACCAATAGTCTTAAAAGCTAAAATAGGACAGACAGCAATCAACTGAATCGCTATTTAATTATCATTAATGAATTATTTTCTACATCACCTAAGACTAAAAGTGTTGACAACATAATTAAAGCTGAAGTATTGAACTTTTTTTGGTTAAAAATGAACAAAAATCAATTATTGAGCAAATACATAAAAAAAAATCAGTGTTCAAAACTATCTCCTTACCTTACCCTGATTCGCAACATTAAGCTTAAAATAACGATTTATAAATTGAGCTGTCGGGTCAGATTTTGAGGGAAATGTCAGCTGACGTCATTCGTCTTTGTGTGGTTACGTCACGTCCGTAAACAGGAAGAAGAAGACCCGGCTACTGTATCGCGTGTGTGGGTGCCAGGGATGGTGGAGTGTTTGTAGCTTGTACTTACAACAGTTGTTTAGAATTTAAACTTGTCACCTAGATGGCTGCTTTTGATCTGGATATATCTAAACAGCAATCATTGTTGACATCTGGGGAATCACCTGTTGTCAAAACTAGGAAGCCTTGAACTGCAGAGAGCCTACAGTCAAAAAGGGAAAGCGACAGAGCCCGTGCTAAAACGAGAATAAATATTGACATGGCTTTTGAGAGGTGGTGGCAACTCCAAGATCTGAACAGACTGAAGACTGACGCAGAGATGGCTTTTTTCTGTTGAACAGGTAAGACATTTCAGTGGCTCAATACGTAGCTAGCTAACTTTAGCGCACTTGTTCACTTGATTTAGCTAGGTATTGAGGTTCCTATGTTGTTTTTTTTGTTTTGTTTTGCTATGGTCAGTGTGGTAAATTGCAATTATTTTCTGCTAGCTATGAGAGAGAGAGAGAGCGCAATTCACCTCTAATCCAAGAAAACCGTATCCGCCGCCACCTCCGTTGTCAAGTACTGGAGCAAATATACAACCCATACGATACCTCAAACAATCGTATTCATCTGCGCAGAGGAGCAGTGCTGAAGCACAACCCACATAAAAATGAAAATATAAATAACTCTGCAAGTAACTTGCAATTTTGTGTTTCAAACAGAGATGGCGATAGAGGCCCAAAAGTTCAGTACTGCAGCTTTAAGTCCCTAAAATCTTTAATGACCATATGCTGGAATTGTGAGATATAGAGAAGTACTTTATGTGAAAGACTGTGTGGTTTGTGTCTCAGCAGTGGAAGATGATGTAAGGGAGTATGAAGTGTGAAGGTGGCACTTACTGCAAGTAGGTTCATGATGGTATGTCCTGTCTCTTTGAAGACAGATTCACGGAACCTGACACTAACCAAAGGACAGGGATATACTGGCAAGAAAAAAGGCAACATGTGGTGAAGAAGGTTGAAGGAAAAACAGGATTAAAACTTTAATAATTACGAGTTATGAGTGAACAATTAAAAATAATTCTGCCCAAAATGCATATATTTTTACCTGAATACAGAAATAAGGGAACATATGAGTATAGAGTGGTATCACGTGGTAAAACCTTTCGGTTTGCCAGAATTCAAACTAGCTTGGTAAAAAGGCACTGTCAGTGGACACAAAGGGAAGGAACAGCCGGACTTACAAGCAATTGTACTATATGTAGCCATCAACAACCATCCCAACACATTCTGAATTAATGCAAAGTGGCCGAGCTAAAAGTTAAAAACGCTCAGTATGTTCAGAGTGAAATTATAGAGCATAATTATATAGCGTGCTGGAAAATTAGTGTGCGGTGTTTTAAAAATTGTGTGGTTTGTGACAGGAAAGTTAAAAGGTATATATCCATTTTATTACACTGTGATAACTCCAGAAATGTCCCAGATCAGTTGCATTACTTCTCAGTTTATTTAGTCATAGCTCCTTGAATGTGTTTTGCTATAACTGATTATATGGAAAATCTGGCTGGATTAAAATGAACAACCCTACAGTATACAACAGAAGTGAGTGCACCCCTGTGTAAAGTCACTTAATAGTCAATTGATTCAAAATTGTAACACTTCTCGATAATTTCATTATTTCTAAGTTGATGAGTAGAGTATTTTCTCTTATGAACAATGAAGCAGTAAATCAGGAGGTACATAGTACCACTAATCAGTTCCACAGTGGCTGTCCTCCTAAAATGGTTGTCCTCCTAATGTGCGCTACTTGTACAATCTAGCTCTGAAAAACAGACGGGCAAGTGCTTCAGATTTGGCACAAGGGTTATCAGTGGAAATCTGAGTTTCTGTGACATCTCAGACAGTGTGAAGGACATTGCAAAACGTCAAACTATACAGAAGATATCCAATAAAAAAAACCCTTGCTTGCTCTTCGGCATAACACTGCAAAGATTTAACTTTGCTAAAGAACATGAAAAGAAGCCTGATGAATATTGGGAGCACATTCTTGTTCAGATGAGACCCAGATAAAATTTGTTCAGCTCAGCTATAGTCCAGCATGTTTGGCCTGAAACTGGCCTATCACAGTGAAGCACCGAGGTTGGAGTGTATCTATGTGCATCATGGCATGCACAAAGGAGATTTCTGAGGACCTCAGAAAAAGAGTTATTGATGCTTATTAGGCTTGGAAAAGGTTACAAACCCATTTCTAAACAGTTTGGACTACACCAGTCATACAGATTGTGTACAAATGGAGCAAATTCAAGACTATTGTTACCCTCCCCAGGAGTAGTCAAACAACAAGAGAAAGACATGTATTATAATAGTCCATGAGGTCACAAAGAAACCCTGAGTAACTTCTAAGTAACTAAAGGCCTCTCTCATATTGGCTAACGTTATGTTCATGAGTTCACCATCAGGAGAACCCTGAACAACAGTGATGTGCATGGCATTATTACAAGGAGAAAGCCACTGTTCTCGAAAAAATAACACTGCTGCCCTTCTGCAGTTTGCTAAAGATCACATGGACAAGCCAGAAGGCTACAGGAAAAATGTTTTGTGGATAGATGAGACCAAATTTGAACTTTAATGGTTTAAATGAGAAGTGTTATGTTTGGTAAAAAGAAAATACTGCATTCCAGCATAAGAACCTTATCCCATCTGTGAAACATACCACCAGGGTAATATTAAGGTTTGGGCCTGTTTTGCTGCATCTGGGCCAGGACAACTTGCCATCATTGAATTCTGAAGTATACCAGCGAATTCTAAAGGAAAATGTCAGGACATTTGTCCGTGAACTGAATCTCAAGAGAAGGTGGGTCATACAGAAAGACAATGACTCTAAAAATAAAGTTAATGTTTTGGAATGGCCAAGTCAAAGTCCTGACCTGAATCCAATAGAAATGTTGTGGAAGGACCTGAAGCAAGCAGTTCATGTGAGGAAACCCACCAACATCCCAGAGTTGAAGCTGTTCTATACTGAGGAATGGGCTAAAACTCCTCCAAGCCGATGTGCAGGACTGATCAACAGTTACTGGAAATGTTTAGTTGCAGTTATTGCAGCTCAAGGGGGTGACACCAGACATGTTACTCATGTATGTAATACTGGATCATTTTCATCAAAAAATGACTAAGTATAATATTTTTGTCTCATTTGTTTAATTGGGTTCTCTTTATCTACTTCTAAAAATGAAATCTTGTTTTAGTTCATATTTATGCAGAAACATAGAAAATTCTTGCTTTCTAGCACCATTGTATCAGGCAGCAAGTGAACAGTCAGTTCACGAAGGTGATGGTTGATGTGTTGGAAGTAGGAAAATTGGGCAAGCAAAAGGATCTGAACGAATTTGACATGCGCCAAATTGTGATGGCTAGACAACTTGGTCAGAGCATTTGCAAAACTGCAGGTCTTGTGGGGTGTTCTGCAGTGGTTAGTACCTATCAAAAGTGGTTCAAGGAAGGACAACCGGTGAACTGGTGATGAAGCAGTGTAGCCACATGTGGCCCTGTTCACCACCGAAAGCACTTACAATGGGCAGCTGAGCACTGTGAATCATGCTTTCATCAACTTTTACATCAAGTGGATAGTCGAGTGCGTCACTTACTTGGGGAAGAGATGCACTACTATGTCACTTACCTGCACCAGGATCCACTATGGGAAGAAGTCAAGCTGACGTTTTGCTGTTCTGCTGGGAAACTTTGAGTCCTGGCATTCATGTGGCTGTTACTATCCTCTAATGGCAGTGGCCTCTTTCAGCAGGATAATGTGCCCTGCCACACTGCAAAAATTGTACAGGAAGGGTTTGAAGAACATGACAGAGTTCAAGGTGTTGTCTTGGCCTCCAAATTCCCCAGAGCTCAATCCGATCGAGGATCTGTGGGCTGTGCTGGACAAACAAGTCCGATCCATGGAGGCCCCACCTCTCAACTTACGGGACTTAAAAGAACTGCTGCTACATCTTGGTGCCAGATACCACAACGCTCCTTCAGAGATCTTGTGGAGTCCATGCCTAGATGGGTCAGAACTGTTCTGGTGGCACAAGGGGGACCTACACAACATTAGGCAGGTGGTTTTAATGTCATGGCTGATTGGTGTATATGGCACCATGAATGCCTGTGTATATACTGGCCAAAATGCTGGCTGACAAGGGGACTCCCGGTCTCCAGAAGTGTGGCAGAAGACGAATATTCCAGCATAATAATGATCCAAACCACAATGCCAAAATCATGCAAGAGTTTCTAAAGAAGAAAAAAGTGAGAACTATGACCTGGTGCCTGAGTTGTCACCTGATTTGAATCCAATAGAACACCGTTGAAAAAAAAATTGTCTCTGAAGTATGGCAGATCATCTGCCCAGAAATTTGTGCAACACTGGTATCCTCCATGCTGAGAAGGATTAGGTCTGTCATCAAAAATAAAGGTGGACATATGAAGTATTGAAAAAATGAAAGATTTGAATCTCAGTAATGAAAAGTGTTCTGATTTTAGTTGCTCTGAGTTTCCACTTTGGGGCCTGTATATATAATATAGTAAACCAAAACTGTTAGTTTTTATTTTACATAAGAGAAAATACCCTACTGTTCAACTTAGAAGTAATGCAATTACTGTAAGGTGATACAATTTTGAATCTTTTGACATTTAAGTGATATTGCACAGGGTTGTACTCACTTCTGTTGTATACTGTACATATTAAATTGTAGACTGTAAAATTGAGAAGCTCTATCCGTATTTCCTTCTCATATTTCCTGTACTTAGTGTTCATGAAGTTACTTACTGTATATACAGTATTGTTCATCATAAATTGAATGTTACCACATGTTTATCAATCGAGTGTTACTGTATATAATGTTTCATAACAAAGTGAATTACAGTATATATTGTATTCCTCTATATAGTTCTTATAATGAAGTGACTGTAGCATTCATAACAAAGTGACTATTCACAGTAACAGTGTTCATAACAGTGATTGTTACTGTATATACTGTAGAGTGTTCATAATTTGCAGAAGTGATCCAAGATGTTGGCTAATTTCAAAAGGAAAAACTGGGAGAATACGTGAGACTCACCACTACATTCTGCTCCCATACTGAGTACTAAGCGGAGGGGGAACACTTTGGCCCAGGGTACCTCCAATTTATGAACGAGGACCCCAAACAGGAAGGAGCTGTGAGGTAGGCCAAGACCCTCCGTAGGCTGAAAGCTCAGAGAAAGAAAGAGGAAGCCACCATGTTCCTTACTGCCCAGAAAACTGTCTGCAAACATCACATTGCCAAGTTCCTCAATATATTTCCCTGTAGTCAAAAGAGGTCATCAAAAACAAAACTCAGAAAGAGAACAGAAGCTGTAGAAACAACATGATCTTGATGTATTCTTTGTGCTCCGACAATTGCGAATAATATACCCTTCTGAGCATCTTGGTATATGTTTACATAAAGACTGAAGATGTCTCTAGGCACACTGTTCTCTTCAGGGAGACGCTCAATAATGAACGCCAGTTCTCTCTGACCGACTCCCTTAAGACCGTTAGAGCTCAAACACCAGCACTTCCGCCCACAATCTAAAACACAAATTCACAGTTTCAAAAAAAATTTAATAAAAAGAACAAGCATCGTGAGATAAATAAAGCAATCATGTATTCTGAGATATATTTCATTAATTCACTGCTCAAAAGACATACATGCAGTCAGCTTCACATTGACCAAGAGGTTGGCATTGAGCACAAATGTCAAAGGTCTTGGACCTCCTTCCTCTAAAAGCAGCATAATCTGACAGGAAGCAGGACGCTCCTCCACTAACAAATCTGCAACAGGGAGTAAAGTTACATGTTACCATGTATTGTATAGTACTTATTATTTATAAAAAAAAAAAAAAACCTTTACCTGTCTAATCAGTTCAATTTGATTACATTTTATTTGTATAGTGCTTTTAACAATGGACATTGTCACAGAAACATATAAACACAGGATACAGATTTTTAGTAATGTGAATTTATCTCTATTGAGCAAGCTGTTGGTGACGGTGGCAAGGAAAAACTCCCTAAGATGATATGAGGAAGAAACCTTGACGTTATTACCATCTGGGTAACATAGGATAGTGTGAAAGTAAAAGAAAGTTCATTATATGAAGTCTGTTTGTTGAACTAGTCCACTGTTCACTAAAGGAGACTTGAGTGCAAAATTATACGTGGTAATTGCAGTCCTAAGGCCACAGTAGTAACCGTAGTCCCAGCAACCACAGTGAGAATGTCCATGTGGAATTGAGGTCCAAAAGCATTTCCATGGTACTTCAAGAGGTACCATCCTCATCAAGCTCCAGGCTGCACTGCTTGGAGTCATCCACAGTGGCAGAATGTAGCCTCCAGTTGATGCAGTGATCAGTGTCTGTTAATTTCCCCTTTACATTTTGCACTTAAACAATGACTTATCTTCTTATTATATCTTATCCTATCTTTTAGCTTACTGTTATTAATTCAGATATACAATATATGCTATAAGCCTATTAATCTATAGGAACACATATCTACACAATGATGTTTGTTTCTATTAAGGATGCATCACTGCTGATATTGGTATAAGTATTGATAGGATACCATGCTCATTTACTCATAATTAGGGATGCACCGAATGTCGGCAACCGAAATTATTCAGCCGAAAATAGCAAAAAAAAGCATTTTCTGTCAGGAGTATTCTGTCACGTCGCGAGACGTAAGGGAGTAGAGTACGGAAGCAGGTAAAGACGTATTTATTTAAGGGCAGGCAGGCAAATCCAAATCGTAATCCAAAAAACTTAGTCAAGACAGGCAAAGGGAATCAAAGTCGCGGTCACAGAAAACAGAGTCAAAACACAAAACAAGAAACATGAACTAGTACTATGGACTGGGAGCGGAAAAACCAGCGGGGACTAAATGTACTAATCTATAGTTTAAACTGACTAAATCTATCAAGGAACATAACATTAACAACGTATCTAACTATACTATATCTACTATAATACTCTGCGAGGTGTACAGGGACGCGAGCGGTATATATCCCCAATATAATCAGCCGTATAGAACCGAATAGAACCATTTTTTGCACTCTTGTCAATGCACTTTTTTGTTGTAGGCTTCAGAGTGTTACATTCTTTCAGCAGTCAGTTATAGGCCTAACATAGGCTATTCAAGGGGGGCTCAAAGATGACCACGATGATTTTTATTTTACTCATTTATTTTTTTAAAGTTATATTGTGCCTTGTTGGTAGCCTATGTCTGCTGGATTGAAAAAAAATGTTCAGTGTTAAATAAATATTTTGAAATTGTAGTTTTTGTAATTGATTTTTTTCTTTGAAAAGCAAGACAAAATAGTAAAAAGCACATTTTGACTATTTAATTTATGCAATGGTGAAAAAAATGGCAAAATAAATGGAAAAAACACGAAAAAACGTGTTTGGTATTCGGTAAGTTTGCCATTATATTCGGTTTTGGCCAAGAACTTTCATTTTGGTGCATCCCTACTCATAATCATAAAAAATGCTCTGCTACCAGATACCACATGATACTATGGGGGCTTTCAGACCGGCAGTTTATTCCGAAATAAAGCATGGTTTGTATGAAAAATCGATAATGTGAAAGCTGTCGTGCGGACCGGGAATCGCACAGCGGTACTGAACAAAAGACTAACTGTAGGAAGTGGTCTGAGTTCGGTTGAACTGGAACTGTGCTGCTATTCCTGTGAACGCAACTCGTACTCTGGTCTGCACTTGCTCAAGAAGCAAAGTAGCCTGTGCATGTGTTTTAGCCGATGACGACATCATTAGGTTCCACAACACACGTGTACCAAATGAATTCCTTACAATCAGGCTCCTCAAAAAATACTGTTTGCGAGGATTAGAAAGCCACCTTCTCCTGGTCATCTGATGAATTATGCCATGCGACGCACATAGACAAGTGTCGTTCACTCTGCTGCACATAATAATTAAAATTTTGTAAAAAAAATTTAATATGGTGATGCACCCGGTTTCGATAGAATCAAGCAAGTCTGAAACTAGATCAATGCTGCGGGGGGCGCCGGGAACAATCGCACTCGGGTTTGGACTGCAGCAAGCATGCCCAGTGTGAAAACCACCCAAGTTACATAGTAGCATGATCATTAAAAATGAGCGCAAGGTGCAATGAATTGCGTGCATCAGTGTTATGCGAGCACTGAGTACTGAGACACATGGCTTGCCAGAGTCTACACATTGCTTGCAAGTCAAGGAGCAATTCACATCAGTGCCACAATATCTTAAACATAATCAAACAGCGTTCATTACCAGCAACCAATCAACACACCGCAGCAACCAACATTGCAGCAAAGGCTGGCTAGGCAAGAAAAAATGTCTACAGACAACACTAGGTGAGTGAAAATAATAGCTCTTACCCAGTGTATTGTTCTTAATAATAAGTCACTGGTAATTAGCAACAAGGGATTCATCACAAAGAAATCAATGAAAGTTGCTTTACTTACAGCTGTACAGAAGTGCTTTTCCAAAGCTAATGTTATAAAGAACAAGATTAGCATCCTACGTGCATGAACACACACACGTGCTTTCATGGCCACTATAGGGAAACATAACGTGAGCTACACCCATACATCATTACACCCCTGATGCCCCTGAATGTATGTACATGTACCTGAAAGAAGTGGTATCCATTCATCCCTAGTTTCATATATAATTGGCCTTGGGTGAGGTGTAATAACACTGAGTGTATTTCATATAATAGCGACATTTCTAGTATAAATTATCAAAACATACTGCAATATTACTGTTTTAACTACTGATGTGAACACACAGAAGGATTATAAAGTAGCTGTTCTCACCCCCTTCATCTTCCTCTCCTGTGGTGATAAGCAGCGGTGGCAGACCATCATCATCATCAGGCAGGAGACTCTGAGCCTGCTGCACACAGCTACCCAGGCCACAGAGTAACGCAAAGTCCCAGGGCCCACTGAGTGCCTTCCTTGGTGTCTCTGAACCAGTCTCAGAGCTTTGTGCCGAACTCTCATTTCCTTCTGGGAATTTGCTAGTAGGCTGAGGAAGATGACAAGCAGTTCAGATAGATCAGCAGACAACTGAACCTTTTTCTATTCTGCTGCCAATGTGACCTGGAAAGTGTGTATGCTTTTTTTCTTTCTTCTTTTTTTAAACATAGCCTCTATCCATACAGTTTTCTAGACACCAAGGTTACTCTGTGCCTGAAAATCTGCGCCATAAAGACAAACAGCTAGTGTTTATTCTGGTAATACTCATCAGTGACAGTATAAAACTATGACTACTAATATCTTCAATAAAATGAAACTTAACTTAGACAAATGTATTACTGCACAGCTTGTTTTACCCATACTGTGGGAGGGTCTGGCGTAACAGGGCTGGACTCCTGAGAGGATCTCCGTGGCTTTATGGAAAGCCTAGTGGTATCTGCCACCTCGCCATTAGGCAGTATTCCATCAGCAAACCAGACATGCTTCTGTTCTCTCGGGAATCCTAGCAAATTAATAATAACAATGTACATATAGATTTAGCTTACCATGAATTTGCCAAAAATGACAGAATCAACCTGATCTTAGCCCAGTTTATAATGAAATGTTTTTCCTCATACTGAGCTGGGGAGAGCCAGTTAAGACACAGCTGTTAAGCACCCTCAAAACTGGCTCACTGAAGCAGGATAGAAGTGTGTGCATACCATCATTACCAGGATGTTTGAGAACAGAAACTGGCACCATGACGGTGGGGGGTGGGGAGTTGAGGGTGCCTGCTGCTCGAGCCTGCTGCATGGGAGGAATCGTGGAGCAGTACTCGGATGGGATGTTAGGATTTGGACTAGGCCCGGTAGGGCTCATCATTCTCTCAAGGGCCTGAGCTGCAAAAATACAAAACCATCAATCAAAAACACACTCTGGGGATGCACCAATCCCACTTTTTTCATTTCCGTGCCATACTCAGTGCTCGAATTTAGGGGGAATGTGAGGGGTGGCATCCCCCTTGCTGAAAAAAAAATTACAAAAAGAATCCGCTCTGTAAAACCACCATCCACCCCACCATCCCCTTTAGATTAATATTAATATCGTATTATGTAAAACTTAAGTCAGGTTTTAGTCCCTAAAGTGTTGAGCTAATTTCTTATGCCACTGTTTAAGCAATCTGCACAGAAACCACTCAAGCCATCGCTAATAGCTCGACATCAGCACTCAAGCCACCATTAATGGCTCAGAAGCGGCACTTTTGATGGAAATTCTGGCCGTTTCTATCCAGTTATGGGATACATACTGAATGTGAGACTGTGAGGGACTGAGAGACAGCAATTCTGAGTGAGTGAGTGAGTGAGTGAGAGAGAGAGAGAGAGAGAGAGAGAGAGAGGGGGGGGGGGGGGGGATGCATTCCATTTGGAAATTATCACCTTATTCCCTTTGAAGTTTTTACCATCCCCTATGAGAGCTTTGGAGTGCTGAAAATTGTGGGGCTCAAAAATAATGGTCATTTGGAACTCACTTTTAAAGTATTTTTTTTTTTTTAATAAAAACTCTGTTTAGAATGACTTTAGAGCATGGCAATAATGATTTGACTATAAACCCTTCAAAGTGCCCTCCGAAGGCATCGTTCAGGTCTTTGGTAGATAGGGAGAGTGTGTGTATGTGTGAGAGAGAGAGAAAGAGAGAGAGAGAGAGAGAGAGCGCTATTTTTTGTTTTATTTTTATTATGTTTATTATCAGCACCAGATTACATTTCAGCAATAAGCTACCCAACACTGCTGTACAGGAAGTACATATGATGCTTGGTTTAATTATTTGGGTTAAAAAAGCAGAGCTAACATTGGTTAATATGTATTGACGCCAACAGTATTCAATAAACTATTCCATAAACAGGTCTATAAACTTAACAATAAAGATGGCTTAATATAGATATTTAACTTTGACACAAATATTTTAAACAAAACAATTAACTAAACACACACAGTTACAGACAGTGCATTAAACTGGAAAACCATAGCAGACCATGGCATGTGATTATACATTAAGTAAGTAAAAGTTGCTTTTGAGATCTAGTGCCAGAGGTGGCATTCATAGCTGCTGACTCCAACCAAAGTGCTGAGTAAGCCTCGCCTTGCGGTATATTGATTAAGCATCATAGAACCTCATCGACTCGATCACGTTGGCACCAGTTCTGATGAGAATGAACACGTAAACCATAAGTATAAACAGAAAACACAACACAACAAAGACACTCAAATGACTCATGATGATAATGGCAACCTATGTCAGACACACTGCGTGTCCTTCAATCTTTAAATCTGACTGTCCTGAGCACAAGCAGTGGCGGAAGACGTTTTGCCAGTGACAAAGAGACTTCAAGGAACTTGTGTCATAAAGCCTAGACAGTATTTATAAATCTACTTGGCTTTTATATGATTAGCAATTTACCTTACCTTAACTATGACTCTGAATTTTCTTTCATCTTAGTCATGGTGTGCGTGTTCAGTTCAATCTCCCTGAAGCATTTCAGCATGAACTCAGCAAGGATTGAGAACGAGAGAGAGAGAGAAAGACAGAGCAGGCATTCTGTCGTCTCAGAGTCTCTTTCCAGATGGTGAGTGGCCCACTTTCATGCGATCATGCCGTGCTTCTTTCTGTCCCGGATCTAACCTCCACAATAACAATCATAGTCCCACCTTCCTCTCGCTATCAAATGCCTGCTAAGATGGACGAGTCTGTATTAAATGGCTGTCCTGGACTGAGAAACGACCGAAAGGAGCAGAGGGAGGTGACGTATGCCTTCCTGTCCTGACGCTAAAAAGGAGGGTGAGAGAGACTGTGTGTATGCGTGTGTGTGTGTGTGTGCGCGTGTGTCTGAATCTCTGCCCAAAGCTGAAGCAGAGAGTCTGCGAGCACTGTGCATCCCAGGTGGATCTATGCCACACACAGTCAAGGACAACTAGAGCCCAAAGGCACCACCCAGCAAATAAGTCTCTCTAATTTTCTGTCTTGCTCTCTCCCACGTGCCAGCACTGGTTATTAAATGTGCAAATGGACCTGTACTGACAGAAACCTTTTTGTAGACTCCACCTGACCTCATCAAAACAAACAAACATTCTTATTCATGACTACATTTTCACTGCACACAATAAAATGTTTCCCGGCAAACCAAAAGGGATAGGTTTGTGTTTACCACAATCTATTCTTTGTATCAGTTAGCAAATTAGCAAACTAACAAATTAGCACAGGCTATGAAAAACATATGCCTTATTGAAGCCATCAATGGCCCACCTAATGTTCTTGTATGTAAATTAATGAATCATTCTAGCAACTACAAATAGGGCTTGGTAATCAACGGCATGTGCCGCATTATAGGATCATTCTGCCATTTGTTTAGGTTCTTTGTTTATATACCTGTTCACTCTTACACACACACACACACACACACACACACACACAAAGCATTTTGAAGTGCAAGAGTTTGATTGATGGTGTGTAGAGTAGTGACCTGGATATGCTACTGTATGTCCTCTTACATTTCCTGAATTTTTTTCATATCTATATGTGTATCTTAAGTGTCTATTAATTTACATAATTTAAACATTTAATGTAGTGCATGTAGAAGATGAATAAGTACAGGATCTACAAGTAGCCAAAACACATTCGTTGAAACGGATACATGGAGTTACAGTGCCCTCGTTTTTCTCCACAGCGCCCTAGTGTGCGATTGATTAACACAAGTAACACAATTAACACAAATATACATGTTTAAGCATGCAGGTATATATTTAAGCATTAAATAAGCAAATATTAAGATAAGGGTGCAGTATTCTGTACACTTAATAGTTTACTGTTTTATTAACAGGAAAATGTTGGGCATGTATTACACTTGACAGTTTATTAGACTAAACAAATTGTGATTTACCTAAAAATCTCAGTAGATAGTGACAGAACCCATACATGATGGGTGTTAGAGACGTGGGATGATGGGGAAACCTTTTGCCTTGGCTAAATAAGCATCCACATCAGCATACAATTTCAATTCTCTCCAAACTTCAAATGTGAAATGTTACATACATAGGGAATATAACAATGGTTTTTACATTAGATATCAAAGAAATCTTATAATCTAATTTCACCTAACTATGTCTCAGTCGCACAAAGTGATATATATATATATATATATATATATATATATTTTGATGGGGATGTTTTTGCCATTTTCTTTAAAACTACTGAAGTAAATTCTATCAGTCAAAATACATTTGTATTTGCTATGTAGATTTTACAGTTTTATAAAATTAGGTATTTCCATACAAACCACTGAAAGGCAGAAAAAGTCAATATAGCCTACAGAAGCGTTACTGTATACTGTATTTTACCTCTGAAACATTCCTTTCTCTAGATTTTAGGTTCATATTTATTTCATATTTAGGTTCTGTGTCAAAAGCATGATCAAATACAAGCTCTGCAAACAATTTGATACTAAGTATAAAATCTAACAGTAGATGGAGCAAGTGTACCAAAAGAAATAAATAAACCAAATCTACAACTCGCTTGTTCTTAGGAAAGAACTGGACTTGTTTCTATGTTTCCGAATTTTGTTACATTTTAAATTCAGTTGTCAATTGAAATATACATCTACACAGTAATCTGAGCCTTAGCCAATGAAATAAATAAACAATACCAGTAAAGAACATTAGATATCTGCTATGACTGTCCTGGAGAGGAGGAATAGATTAAAAGGTTTTTTTATTCTATATTTCCACAGAACATATCAGTCAGCAACAGATTAGAACACTGGAAACAAATAGTTTCAGGTATTAAGAATAACTTTACATTTTATGAAGAAATATCATAATTTGATGATACGCTTTATTTCAGTTTAATTTTACCACCTGTAGTCATGTTTTCCTGCCACTGATATCTAGCAAAAAGGTTGTTTTTTAAAAAAAAAGAAAGAAAAAAAATATATCTTCACATAAGAATAAATGAGATACAACCCCAAATGGGCCCTTACTCACTAAGCATTACACTCCCTTTCAGTAAGTGCTTAATCCTGGTCAGGGTTGCGGTGGATCCGAAGCCTATCCTAGTAACCCTAGTGTTTTTTGAACAGTAGGGGGAGGAAACCGGAGAACTCAGAGGAAACCCATGTGGAGAGAACACGCACAGAAACTCTGCACAGATTCAGTGCAGAAAAGCTGTGGACCCTGGAGCTGTGAGGTGGCAATGCTACTCACAACACAACCATGACTAAGGAATTCATGATGGACAAAAATAATAAAGTAATAATTTTAAAAATGTTCGTAGTAAAAAAAAAAAACAAGGGGGGGGGGGCTAAAAATAAACATACTGTAGGTATGATGATGGGGCTATATTACAAAAACATTTTTTTATTCCACATTTTGGTGGTTTTTAGACTATGAGGACTAAATATGAAATCAACCTGGTGTGGTTTCGTCCTGCTCTAAATCATACACAGAGATAAAGTAGTGCGATAAGATTATATTTATTTGAATGAATTATAATGAACAGTTATTAGAAAAAGAGAGAGAGAGAGAGAGAGAGAGAGAGAGAGAGAGAGAGAGTGTGTGTGTATGTGTGCGTGAATTACCTGCGTCTGCGCAGTATCTCTACTTATAATGATGTTGTGAGTTTAACTGTATGTTACTATGGTTACAGTTGTTTTTAGGCAGCATATTAATTGAGAATGGTGATTAAAGTGACTCGAACTACCCATGCATTCAACCGTCTGAACGCACACCTTCCAGCCAATCAGAATCGAGTATTCAGACAATCAATGTCAACAGTTATATGTTTTTCTTATATATATATATATATATATATATATATATATATATATATATATATATGCCATACTTAAAGTTCTAACTACCACTGAGCATATTTCATTGTGTTAAACGTTCTTTGAACAAATGTGCTAATGCATGTTTAAAGTAATCGCAGTGCAAGAATGCTCAATGCTCAATGCTCTGCCTACATTGACGCACATAAATTGTGCCAAAAGACATGACGTGTTTAGGTAAAATGAGGTTTAAACAATTTTAATGACAGAAAAAGTGGAGGTAAACACCAAATTTTATTTGCATATCCCTATGAGCTGAGCATTTGCTTGTTTTCTAGTATTTGTCACACAGATTCTTTAGACCCCTGCACATTTTGAAAATTAAACATTTTAATCGCTTGATTAAAATGACCAATGCAGGAAAATAATGTATTGTATGAACAAAGCAATTGAATAAAATCTTATAGAAAAAAGCAAGTAATTCATAATTGACCATATAGGGGGAAAAGGTCACTATAGTGAGTCAAATTACCAGATACCAGATCTATTTCCATCTAATTAATATTATTATCATTGGGGGTCTACTTAAGAACACTACTGATTACTGAAAAATCTCTGCAAAAATAGCCTCTGAGAACAGAGTAAAAATCACTTGTTTCATATACACTCTTATTGCCTCTAATGGCGACTCCAATATTATCCAGCCACACAGCTGAGCAACGACCCTGACCACAAACCTCTTTTTTACTATCATTCTTTTATCATAGACTTACTACAAAATAATTATTTCTTTATTTTTCCTTTGGAAAATATATTATATATTATTTATATTTCCTTTCCTTATGGAAGGGTGTCTTGTGTAAAAATAAGAATGATAGATGGATTGAGGAAGCTTTTGAGATTAAACCTGTAACAACCGGCAGTAAACATATCCACAGCAACTCAGTTTTCTCACATATAGTATATGTGGCTACAAACAACCTAATCAGTTGATTAGAGAGAATCCACTTTGCTGTTTTATGCCCCACTCAAAATTCAACTTTTACAACATCAGATAGAATTGGATCACATGAGATATAACCTGCTTCAACCAACATATTCCTGAGGAAGGAGGTCATTTTCATGAGCTACTTGCAACTTAAATAAACAAACTTTCACAAATCCAAGAACAACTTCAAGGTTTTGCAGCTTTTTGTCAAATTTTGTAGAGCATTAAATGTAAAATGGCGAGGACAACAAAAAGCACTTACCTCTTTGTATAGTTTCATAGCAGACGACACAAACTCTGGCCTCTTTCTCCATGTATTTCAGTTTGCATTTACGATTGCAGCAGATGGCACAATATACCTACAACCAGACACATAATTCAGCAAAAGCTTAGAACACTGGAAACAAATTGTTTCTGGTATTAAGAACAACTTTACATTCAAGCAGCGTCAGAAGATCTAGAAACGTGCCATAAATAATACCCACTGACTCATCTACTGTCAAATTAAGGAAAAAATAAAGTCACAAGCCACCAGAATGGCTTCAACATGCCTTGGCATCAATTCTCCAAGTATCTGGAATTGTACTATAGGGATAGAAAAAAAAGAAAGAAAGAAAAAAAAAAAAAACACAGTTCGGTTGGTGGAGGAGGGCACTGTGTAACCACTTGCTCCAAAAGTGCTCAACTGGATTGAGATCTTTTGACAATGAAGGCCATTGCATATGATGTGCATCATTGAAATCCTCATTTGACCATTCAGTGAGCCCTATGGAGGACCGCCCCAATAAGGACATAAATGTTTCATCACAAGATAAAGGTGATCAGTTAGAATAACTTTATAATGATTTATAGTGACCGTCCCCACTGAAGCCAGGCTTACTTCAGTTTTTGTAATAAATCACTTCATAAAGGTGTTCACACGGGACAATACCTCACGACGCAGGTGTGCAAGTCCAGTCCTGAAGACCCCTGTTCCTTCAACACACCTGGCCGACCTCATTAAGGGCTTAATAGTTAGGTGATCAGTTGAATCAGATGTGCTGCAGGAAGGAAAACTTTAAAGTGTGTAGGGATTGTAGTTTTACACTTGTCGAGAATAGGATGAAGGATGACTCATCTGATCATAGCACTTTTTCCACATCTCCATAGACCAGTGCCGGTGGTTTTTGCACCACTTAGGGAAGTAGTTGTATATTCTTTGTAATTTTCATTTTAGGTAAGCTAGCTACCGAACAATAGAATCCTTTTGTTTTTTATTTTGGCTTTGGCCCACCCTGAAGTTATGCATGGTTTGGTTCTTTGTAGAGTTGTGTGTGTATGTGTGTGTGTGTGTGTGTGTGTGTGTATATATATATATATATATATATATATATATATAATTCTGTGTTTTACAGTATACCACAACTTTTTTGTGTTGTTATTCCTGGCTCCTGCATTTTTAAAGGTCAAATCCCATTGAATCCTGAGCTGGTTACTCTGTGCGGCCTAACCTAGACTGGGCCGTAACAGATTTATTTATATGACTTTGAGCCGATTTTCTTGTGCTTTTGGGTCAGTAGTGGTGTACGTCTTGGAGTTCTGGCATGGAAACCTTCAGTGTTTAGTACGTGCCTTACTGTGTACACTGAAACCTCAGTGCCTGTTGCCACCAAGTCTTGTTGCAGGTCTTCTGCAGTCACTCGAGGGTTTTTCACAACCTGTCTTCTCAGAAATCTGGTTGCAGCCATTGATGGCTTCCTTTATCTGCCCCGTCCAAGTTTTTCATAAATTTTCTGCCCCTAGCCAGTACAGGTATTTCATGTGTTCCAGCTCAAGCACACCTGGTGCAGCTAATGAAGCCCTTGATTAGTTACATCAGGTGTGCTTGAGACACCTGTTTTTATATTTGTGCTGTTGTGAGGGATTCTATTCAGGGGGTTGAATAATTCTGAAACTGGAGAAATCATTATCAGTTGCATTTTCATTTGAATTCGGGGGAACCACTTGTAGCATTCGATGTGTTGAACAATTTAAATTGCTTTTGTTTGATTTGTTCATTGCAAACAGCTGAATGTCTGTACTTTTTTTTTTTTTAACAATAAACCTGATTTGCAATGGGGGTTGAATAATTTTGATTCCAATTGTATTATGTTTCTCCAGACTGTTCTCCAGGTATTTCCTTTAACATGTCACCTGTGTGCATTTATTAGTGGCAGAATACATGCACTATCTGACTCTGTTCTTTCAACAGGGGTTTCAAATACATTTTAATTACACCTATTCCAATGTCAAGTAGGTCACAGCAAAATAAATAAATAAAATATCAGTTTAACAGACAAACAACACAACTCATCTGGCCTGTGTTCATTTATCAAAGTATCTGTAACTAAACTGGTCTTAATTGGGATTTTATATTAAATGAAACTTAACTGGGGTTATATGTTAAATTTTTAGCTTGCTAATGAAGAAATACACATCATTAGCACATTTTGTCAGAAGAGGAGTTTAGCACCAAGTTTATTTCTTTCTTTTGCCACCTGTTGGAATAACATGGACTAGTTCCAGCTCCTCCCACACCCCTTCAATCCAGCCCCATCCCCAACAGCCATCACTGCACATTTTAATTTAATAATTTTATTTAATAATAGAGCCAAGAAAGTGACTTACTTTGCCACATGCTCTGCAGTGATGTCTCCTCTTGGTAAAGGTGAACTTTTGCCCACATTTCATGCAGTTAGGTGCCTCAGAATCAGGGACCCAGGGTGGCTGCCTCCAGCCAAGGCCTCCATCCTCTGCTCCTGACTGATCAACTGCTTCACCAGAAATCTCTCCTGGGTAAGGAGGTGGCTCCGAAAGCTCTTCATGGCCATAAATGTGTTCACAGCTGTCACCATGACTGGTAGTTTCAAAGTTACTGTTGCTGTGGTTGGAAGCTGGCCTCACTATGGGAGTTACAGGAGAGGTGTTCTCCTCCTCAGAACTTGATACATTCTCCTCAGATTGGCTATTCTGGCCCTCTTGTGGTAGAAATGGTCTTATGTTTTGGTTGGACAGCCGCTTTGGTCGGGCTCCACCATAACATGGCGACTGGTTTGTATTGCAGACTGACTGAATCTCAGTCAAATTCGGCATATCCTCCATATTATCCGTTTGCATGGTGTCTGGTTTCAAGGGGCTACTCTCTTGAGATGAGGAAGAAACATTGGAACCTTCACTCTCATCTAAAAACCGAAGAGATCTATCACTTTCAGGTGAGGCAAATGAATCAACGGGGCAGCTTCGTAACTCTCCCTCTAAATCCCCATTAAATTCAGAAAAGCCTTCATCCACAAATTTCTCAGCTGATATCTCAGAGTTGTTTCTCTGTGCCTCACCCATCAGATAAGCATCTAGTTCTTCATCGGTTACTATCATCATATTTTGCTCACTTTCAGGAAGGTAATCACTGGAAAAATCAAACTCTGTTGGGTAATCAGGGCTCTGCGCATTGCTGGGAGCTTGGCTACTCTCAGGCGAATCTCTAGAGATGAGATTCTCTGAAAGAGATAAGCTGCACTCAAACATCCTGTTACAGAGAGAAGTCATATGAGTTGTTGACCCTTCTGGGTTTGACATTATTTGAACCAATTCAGGATCATCCTCAGGTGAGGAATCTGGCTGGCTAAGACATAAGGATGCCTCAGCTTCTGCAGATGGAACAATTAAGTTCTCAATCTCTTCAGTGACTGTGGTCTCATTAGATTCAGAAGGAGGGATTTCTGTGCTGTCTTTGGTTTCAACCGCCATCGTCTCCTGATCTAAAGAGGCCACAAGAGATCCACACATGGATACAGTCATGGGGAGGCAGGACGGAGAAGATTCTCTTTCACTGGTGGGAACGGCTGTGGTAATTTCATGGTCCTCATCACTGCTGTTCACAGAGTGTTCCTCATCTGGTACATTAGGCAGACTTGTACTGACATTAGTTGTTGTGACCTCCTCTGTTACACTTGAAGAAATTAGGCTATTGGGGGTTATTTCAGGTTCTAAAGTGCACTGGGAGTTGCTTTGGAGTTCAGATGAATTAGACACTTCTGGACAGCTACTTTGAGGCACCTCAACTTTATTATTATCTAAAGGCTCGAGGTCATTTGAAATATTCTGAGGTTCAGCAGTCCTCTCCACAGCCGCTGGCAATATAACATCAAGCAAACTAAAACAGTTTGAGGGACCATCAAAGTGGCCACCAGCATCGAGTCCCTGTAAGTCATGTCCGGGCTTAAACACGTTCTCTGGATATAATACAGCTGGACTATCAAAATCTACCAGTAGTTCCTCCTCAAACTGTTTCTCAGCAACCTCTAACTCTTTGAAGGCATCATGACTGTTTGTGCGTGAGAGACTAGCCGATCCTGTATCATTAACAAGGTCGCATATAGGTTTCAAAGATCTATCTGGACAAGGAGGAGTCAAGCTTTTGGAAGCTCTGCGGTCAACAGAGGATAAGAGGTCAACACCAGTCAACACCCTCCCTTTTGTATCTAGATCTCTTTGGTCAGGGGCACTAATAGGTGCAGTTGGACCATAATGCAGGGAATTAACATCAGGGAGCGTTTGTGAAACTGTAGATGGCTCAGGTACAAAGCACTGGGAGTAGAGGGTTGGGTCCTGGCATGCAGAATTTGTGAATGTCGTAGACGTGTTCTCAGCCTCCTCTGGAAAGAGGAAAAAAGACTTAGTTTATAATACGAATTGCTGTGTAACCATAGGTCATCATTTAAAAAAATTTTTTAAAAAATGATACAACGGTTTACTATAGCATCTATTGTGCTGTGGTAAAATCGTAAAAAAAAAATTTTTGAATAAGCAGCAACAACAACAAAAAAAGACAAAGGACCTGGGACTCTTGCTAGGATGTTAGGATGAACGGCTTCATGGACTTTGTCAAGGTTTGGAACATTTACATGAAAGGTGCTCGGCCTCTGTCCAGAAGCTAAAACTCTGCTATTGATCTCAAAGTAGGAAAGATAATCCAAAGCAAATCCACATCTCTTACTTTACTACAATAACATATTTAAAGGTCGTTCACCCTAAACGACTTGCACTTTAATCTTTATAATTAATGTGATCTTCAGTGCGGTCTAAAACTTATTTTGTAATGAAATTCTAAGTTGACCTTGGTTTAAACTTATTTCACTGATATAAAAGAAGTTCTTCTTATATCAATATTTCACTTTGGTTAATGCAGGGGTGTCCAATCTTATCCAGAAATGGTGGGTGTGGATGCAGGTTTTCATTCCAACCAAGCAGAAGCCACACCTGAGTTTACTGAAAGCCAAGCTCAACTGAAATAGATTTGATCAGGAGTGTAAGCTTGATTGGAGGTGTTTGAATCCTTGATTGGAATGAAAACCTGTACTCACACCGGCCTTTTGCATATAAGATTGGACACCCCCGGGTTAATGGTTTCTTACATTATCATTATCTGGTGAGTATAGCGAGTCCAATCTGATACTTGTATTTTCATAGATGATACACACTCCAAGTACATTTAAGTTAGTAAAACCAATCCAATTAGGGCAAGATATGCTTGAGCTCAAATAAGTCTGCATTAAGAAAATCAGCTATATCATTACAGCTTTCCTTGAAAGTTATTTTAAGTAAAAACATCAAAATAAATAACAGAATTGCCAACCACTCTTATGAAGACCAGTTCCTAATCTGTTGTTCAGTTGAGCTACTGGGTTTTTAATTCTGTATTATGAGTGAAGCCTCATACATAAGTAGGGATGTCACAAGAACCGATACTTCGGTACCAATACAGTACCAACATTCTTAAAACATGACGGTACTTGTTTTTCTGGAGTAGTGTTAGTACGAATGGTAATGAAGGTACTGTGGTTGCAATACTTCCAGAACTGATGGGGGCAGCAAATACACGCAAGTGTTTTAGTCAATCAACAAGTGGTAAAGAAGAAGAACGCCTACAAGTACATGAGAAAAACTACAGTAGAAGGTGATAAGTTTAGCTCCGACCCGACTTGTTGAGAGGAAAGGTGGTATGGAACATGGAAATACTTCGCATTTGAGGCGGATGACAACAGACATATAATTGATGCTCTGAAGGCGGTGTATAACCGATGTTATCGTTCATTTCAAACAAAGCAAGGAAACACCTGGAATTTGGCAAAGCACCTGAAAGACGGGCCCCATATTATGTTTGTTTGAGGCAGCTGGCATTGTGGCCGTGAAACCAGATAACGCTAATGTTTGCGATAGCCAGTTATTTGTTAACGATGCTAACGCATTGCAATGTTAAACTACCTCCTAATGGGCCACCATGCATCGCCATTCAGTCCGTGTCCTGTCAGCAAAATGTAGCCTAATGTCACTAATAATTATTCAAATGTTCATGCTTTTAATAAATCTTTTTGGTCTGCCACCATATCAGTGAATTTAAACTAATGCTTGCATTCAGAGTATAAGGTGTGTGTGTGTGTGCACACGCATGTTTAGGAGTGCACTGTAGCCTCCACTGTTGTATTAGTCATTGTCAGAGTGTTTGATAACTAAAATATCCCTCTCTCTCTCTCTCTCTCTTTTTGCCAGTATTAACCAGAGGTTAATGTCCACCAGGAGAGTTTTTAATGTAAATTTGTTAAAAATTATTATTTTTTTCAAACCAAACTGTGGTATCAACTTTGGTATCGAGTATTGTGTACTTTTGGTGGTATCGGTACCGACTACTAGATTTTTGGTATAGTGACATCCATACTCATAAGTGAAGCTTGTTTTTGGGGAAGATCAGTATCTTGATGGTTTCACTTCTCTATCGACATTCTCTACTACAGAGATTGGCTGGTCATCCAGAGCAATAAATTCAACTAAATCCTCAGTAATTGTCCTTGCCTTGTCACTGTTTTGAAGAAATTTCTCTTGCTGTTTGAAAGCATCCTCCAGTGTTTTATGCTTTAGTGAAGTATTTTCTTGGGTGACCTGTGTGTACTCGCTGTATTCTATCAAATCTTTCCATTCAGATGCTTTATCTTGTTTAAAAGCACCACTGCTGCTTCCACCACACAAAATACTGGCTCCGTATACATTGTATGTGGCTGTTGTACTGTTTTCATTTTCTACTTTGAAATAATTCCACACTGCAGACATTTTACTGCACATGCTCTTCTGATAACTCGCTTCACTGCGGCAAGTTATGGATGTGCGACAGTCACATTAATGATACAAAACGACACAATGCCATAAAATAATGTTAACAAAGGATTGGACTTGGATCAGACTAAAAACAGCCAATCCCAGGCCATTAGAGTGTGTCAGGATCAGCTCTGAAACCAATACTTCGAATCAGCTCGGGAAATCCCTACTGCCCTAAGTGGTGTCACTGATATATTCTGCAATCAGCTAAAACTTGTAACTCGGACCACGAAAAACCAAAGCGAACGCCCCCTCAACTCAGAATTCCAATCCAGAAAGCCTGGAAGGTCTCCTCAACCCCAAGTTCAACAAGTGACATCAAATCAACTACTCACAGCATCAACAGTAAACAAAAAAGTCACACTTCTTTACTTTTAAAAGTGTTAAGCTGTACGTACGACTATTTGCTTTAGATCAAACAACATACTGTACAGACATATTCGCTTATTAAACCTATAACACGGACTATACAGTCCGCTGTATCGAGGAGGTGAATGTACATTCCTCATCACAGCTGGCTAGCTTGTTGCTAACAAAAGATGAACCTAGAGGTCTCCATGAACATGTCTGTTCAGCTCTCTCACCTCCTCATCTGTATACTCTGCTCAAACAGATCAGCTTCCAAACCTTCAACTTTCTTTCTAACACTTCTATCCATCAACGCCATTGTGCCTGTCATCTTGTAAATCATCATCTAGCTGAGCCGAGTCTCTGGAACTTTCAGTGTTGGCATCTCCTCTGTTTCTCTGCTGGATTTCTTATGAATATGATATTGAACGTTGCTGGAAAATGTGGGAAAAGTGAGAAAAGTTATTTTCCCCCTGCGATGTCAGCGCAGCACACAACCAAAAGCTTCTCACAGGAATTACAAAAATACAGCACCGACCAACTACTTCGCATCAGAATCTCTAAGTTCATCGCAAATATCTCACTCATACTTCAACATGTGTTTCCCAGTGGTGTTTTCCTTTAATTAGACATATCACTGGACATTACACCATCACAAACCATATTCTACATGGAGGAATGATTTAAAATCCCTTGGTGTTTTGTTTTTGTTGTTGTCCCCCCACATTTCATTAGCTATTAATAGGAGAAGGTTAGTACAAAATTAGCAGGGAGTATAGCTGTGTCTTGAATAGAAACATATAGGGAAGAAAGCATGAAGAAATTGCAAGCTTCTCTATTTCACATGAGGCTACAGTCTAAACTGTAAACGAGCCAAATCTTCTAACCTGTGTTTAGTTCAAAGTCATCCAAGAGTTTGTCCAAGTCACATACAGCAGCTTTGAAGTAATTGTCCATCCTAGGGAAGGAATATGCTTTGTTTAACCCTGTGGAAACAATGAAAGTAAATTTACAGTTTAATCGATAGTAAAATCCACTGTACAATGGAACATTATGTATAGCATACAGTCAGTATAACCACGGATAATCACTTAACCAAAGCAGCAGGTTACTTAGCTAGGCAGACCCCTGTTATAGCTCGCTGGTTTATTTACAACTTGCCTTTAACAAGAGACAGTATACATCAACTGTCAATGTGTCATCAGGGAAAATCCTACTATTAATCGACCTGAACAACAAGCTACAGATTCATAAAGTTTTCTGTTCCTAAGCAATCTACCCAACCCGTAAACCCGTCTCTTTTAGCTAATAACGGAAATTACACAATGACATTAGTGTTAGAAATATTCATCAGAATATCTAGATAGCAAACACATTTAACTAGCAAGTTAGGGGATTTGCTACTATCTGTAATCAATAAAACGCAGAAAACATGGTAACTGTACTGCATCAGCGTTTACATCATTTAGAATATATACATTTTAGAATGCTGCTATGTAAAATATACGTTAGCTAACCAGCTAAAGAGCTTTCGCATAGTTAGCCAAGCTGTTGGAAGCGCGCTAGCTACTCAGCGCTTTTAGTCGTTAGCTGGCTAGCTAACCATTTACTGACACAAATAAATCCCGAAAAGATGACAAGTGACGTCTCTGTTTTCGATTGTTAGCTACCGTAAAATGCTTCATAGTCCCAATCCTCGTTCTTCAGGGAGTTACTCTGTTTTGTCCTACAAGGGATTCAGCATTGAGTCCAAACAACCTATTAATAATTCCACATAAATTCCACAGTGCGACCATTTCCACCGCCGGTGTGTAGAGCAGGAAAAACTCTCTTAAAGGGACAGGGCACCTTTTTCACTGAGCCTCAGCAGATCCCTTTGTTTATACATTCTTTAAAATTAATTCTATTTTATTTTTATTTTCCTAAATGATTACAAAGCTATTATTTAGGTTTAATAGTATCGTGTTATTCCTTTTTGGCTGTTAGGGTTTAGATTTTTTTTTTTAAATACTGTACTTTCAGTCCTCTACCTGTTTTCATTTCCTAGTGTTATTTCTTTTCATTATTTATTTAGCATATAAAGTCAAGTAAAACGTTGTAAGCTCACGATTATATCGTGATATGCAGATGTAGAACACTGAGTATTGCCCATGTGCATGTTTGCTGTGTCGAAGTCCTACATATAAGCTACAGCAAGTAAGAAATAAAACATGTTGATTTGTGCTGTTATAGGAAAGTAACCAGTGACCAGGTGGTGTGATGTGCCCTGACACAAAGCACAATTATTGTTAAAAAGTTCACTATTTTCCAATAAACAGCACACTGGAAGTGTATTATACCTCTTATACCACAGCAATTTGCCAGCAATTAAAATATTTTACTTCTTCTTTTTTTTTTTTAAACATAATTTGAATCATTTTATAATTACACATAATGTTCCTGTTATCACTTACATTTAAGCAGCTACTAACAATCTTCCCTCACCTTCCTCCCTTTATTCTCTTTCTTGTTAAGATAATAAGAAAAAAAAAAAAATTAATAAAAAAACCACACAGGTTGTTATGTTACCAAGAAACCAGAAATAGCAAAGTCCTCTGTCCAAAAGACTTTCCTGTAGCTGAAAACTTACTAGCCATCACAAAGCCCTGACACTGGAGACTCCTTTCATACACATTAAATAAATATCTCCTTACAGAAACCTTCACCATATAAGCGATTTTATGGTTTTCTTCGATAGATGACAAACACATTTGAATTCATTTATTTTTTTTAGCCCTATATTATGTAGAACGCCTGCCATATACATCCCTGTGCCAGCACTACTGTCCAAGTACTACTGCTATAGAAATTTAATCAACACCTTCTAACCAATCTGGTTTGAGAATTGAACAGCTCTGTGTACAAGTACACATACATTCAGTAATTGGTGTAAGCTTGGTAACGTGAATACTGCCACCACTGTGTGTGTGTAATGTTACAGCAATGCATGAACATGTTTGCTTTTGCATAAAATCTATTAAATAAATTCCTGACTTATGACATATAAGATACTTATTAATTATAAATTAATGAATACTGAGAAAATTGGTAAACTATTTGGAAAATCCTTCTTTACTTTTAGAATGTTGTAATCTTGCTTGACGAATAGTCTTTCTAAAACTTGTAATAGCTTTTGATTATTAGATACGTTACAGTACCCTGTATGTGACCTTTTATGCGTCATTGTTTTTTGCACTGATAATGGCAAATACAATGATCAGCAACAGAATACTCTAGACCTGGGACCAGATTCTGTGTATTCACATGTAACAATTTATATAACAGAAACGAACAACTAAGTAAAAGTCCAATTACAGTATAGTTTATGAAATTACATTGTTATGCAACCACACCTACATGCAGCCTATAGTATATCTTTAGAACATTTCATAAAAACATAGGCAGTGGAAGCTCCTCAATTTCCACTCTGCTCTAATGACTGGAAAGCTAAAATCATTAGGTTACATAAGAGTGCCAGAAAACAATGTTTAGTGCATTTATATGCAGGCAGCAAAATAATGACCAAATTAATACCAAACTCACCGCCACTAAGAGTGAAATAACAATCAAGTGTTGAGAAAAGACACTAATGACCTTGAGGTAACAAAAGAAACATGACACAGATATGATGCAGAAAGTCCAGAAAAAAACAGGAAAAGAATGTTCTCCAACCCAATGCTTTGTCTACAGAAATAAGAGAATGAAGTGAAAACATGAAAGAAAAAACAAACTTCCAGTTTAGACTGTCCAGATTATATGTGACACATGAATACTTAAGTAACTAGTGTCAATTCCTATGCCCAGTGGTTAACAAGAGGAAAATTCACCACACAGATTCTTTTTAATAATAAGATGTGTTGACACGTTCACCCTCACTCTGACCTCTATGACTCACACTCTGCACCCCTGTGTGTCCCCAGAAAGAAACTGCTTTATTCTAGGTTCTGGAGCCTATCCTTGGGACAGTCGGCATAATGCAGGAATACATCTAGAATGGAATGCTAGTGCATCCCAGTACCACGTACACACACACATTACTGCGTACACCAATCCACCTGCCAGCATTGTTTTGGGAGAAGGGAGGAAACTAGGAAACCTGGAGAAAACCCACACAAATACAGCAAGGACATGAAAAACACTGCACAGACATTGCTGTGACAGAGCTGTAAGGCAACAACACTACACACTGCACCATCATGCCATCCTCACTTTAAATAGACAGTCCATCCATCCATTTTCTATACCAGTTATCCTACAGGGTCGTGGGGATCCTGGAGTCTATCCTAGTGAGCATTGAGCACAAGGTGGGGTACACCCTGGATGGGGTGCCAACCCATCGCAGGGCACAAGCACATACACATTCACACACCCGTTCATACACTATGGACACTTTGGACATGCCAATCAGCCTACCATGCATGTCTTTGGACTGGGGGAGGAAACCAGAGTACCCAGAGAAAACCCCTGCAGCAGGGGGAGAATATGCAAACTCCACACACACAGGGAGCAGGAATCGAACCCCCAACTATGGCAGTGTGAGGCGAATAGAAATAATAGAAAACCATATGTTCTGACTGAAAGCTAATCTCTTTTTACATCCTGAGCTGTAAAGTTAAAATTGCAGTCACAACTGTAAAACTGCAGCTGTGATAATTATGATAATGTAATTATGGTATACAGTGGATATAAAAAGTCTACATGTACAATGGAACACCATGAAGGCCATCATCAACAAGTGGAAAAATGGGGCACCATATTGATATTACCAAGAACATTATGTCCCTCCAAAATTGATGGAGGGACAAGAAGAATTTATCAGGGAGGCTACGACATTATTAAAGCAGCTGCAGAAATATCTGGCAAGGGGTATGGTGGCTAGATGGAATAAAAAAATCCAAGCCTCTCTAAATCACCCAAACCATGTGGTAAAATGTGTTATGAGGCCAAGGTTGAAACGTTTTGAGCATAATTCTAAAAGATAAAATATGCTTGTTGCAAAAACAAAACATCTTATAACCCAAAGAGCACCATACCCATGGTGAAGCATTAAGATAACTGAAATTTTATTTAAAAAATTACCTTCCAGCATGGCAATGACCCAAAGCACAAATTAAAATCTACCAAGGAATGGCTTCAGAAGAGGATAAGTGTTTTGGAACGTCCTAGTCAGAGCTCAGATCTATTACTCTAGAATCCTATCAAAAACCTGTGGAGATCCCATCACAATTTGATAGCTCTGGAGCATTTTTCAAGGAAGAGTAGAATAAAATTGCAAAATCAAGATGTGCTAATTTGATAGACCCTTAACCAAAAAGATTGAGTGCTGCATTACATGCAAAAGGCACTTTAACTTTAACACAGTATTAGGCAAGGGGTGTACAAGTTTTTTTCTTTTTCTTTTTTTCCTAAAGTGTTTTTATTTGTTTTTCACTTGTATTTTATTGCTTGCTATATCACATTAAAGGTGGAAAAAGATCTGACATGGTTTCATTTTTACATCACAAAAACCTGCAGTTGGGGCGCACGGTGGCTTAGTGGTTAGCACGTTCGCCTCACACCTTTGGTCTGGGGTTCGATCCCCACTGGGGCCATGTGTGTGCGGAGGTTGCATGTTGCGTGCTGCGGGGGTTTCCTCCGGGTGCTCCAGTTTCCTCCCCCAGTCAAAAGACATGCATGGTAGGCTGATTGGTGTGTCTAAAGTGTCCGTAGTGTATGAATGGGTGTGTGAGTGTGTATGTGATTGTGCCCTGCGATGGACTGGCACCCTGTCCAGGGTGTACCCCACCTTGTGCCCGATGCTTCCTGGGATAGGCTCCAGGTTTCCCGTGACCCTGAAAAGGAGTAAGCGGTTGAAGATGGATGGATGGAAAAACCTGCAGTTGTAACATGGGTGTGTAGGCTTTTTTATATACACTGTACATAGGTGTATAAAAGGCATATATTGCAATAAAACTGCCCTACAAAAGACAAATGACAGTATAATGTAAGGATACATAATAAAGGATAATATAATAAAGGAACATGTTTATTCCTGTTCAACCATGCTGATATGAGATTTTTCAAGTTCAATTCATTGTTATGGACTGAATGCAGAGGTTGCATCTAAAGCATATTTATAAATGTTGGACCTGGAACCCTGGGTGTGGAGTGGGAATATATCCTGGATGTGCTGTCAATCTATCACAGGGTACCAGGAACACACACATTCAGCATAACCAATCCAACTACTGGTATGAGGACACTGGAAAAGCCCAGAAGAAATCCACAGGGACACAGGGAGAACACCCTGTACAGACAGTAATATTTTGTGATTGAACCAGGGATCCTCGAGCTGTGAAACTGCAATGTGTCATGAAATCAGTAAGGGAACTCTGAACTACAGTTCCCAATTGCCACTGCTTCATTGTCACATAACCACCTGCACCTGATTCATGTTCCTGGTAATTAGCACTCTTGTATATAGTCACAGTCTGCAATGCACTCTTTGTCTCACGTTATAGTCTCACTATACCTTTGTCCATGCTGCTGTATTTTGTCTTTGCCACAGTGTTTCGTTTCCTAGTTGTAGAGTGTTTCATATGTTTGTTTGTTATTAAATGTTTAAGAATCTGCGCTTGCTTCCATCTGTACTTTGAAACGTGACAGAACGTGAGACAACTCGGAAGCAGCAGATAATCATGAAATACCTGGGCTTCACTCTACCACCTACGCTACGCTACGCCTGCAGGAGGAGGAGCTCCAAGCTGCGCTACGTAAGCAGTAGGAGGACATGGAGGAGTCCGGGTACAAGTGGGAGCCTGTTGACCGGGCTGGTGCCATCTCCCACCCTCCCTGCCCTATTGTGGATCTGGTCCAGCGGACGGAGTCAGTGGAGGACATGAGTCAGCCTCCCTGCTCATCTGAGGATGCCGCTCAGCTGAGGACGTCGCTCAGTCGCCCTGGTTGGCTGAAGATGTTGCTCCTTCTCCCGACATACCTAAGTGCTCCCCTCTGTTCGCCAACCCCACGCACAATGTGGCTGTGCTTGCCTGCTCCGCTGAGGAACTCGCCCTGCTTTTCTGCACCGCTGAGGGCATTGCTCGGCTTTACCGCTCCACTGAGGAAGGCACTCCGCTTTTCTGAGGACGCCGCTCTGCCTGCCTGCTCGGCTGAGGACGCCGCTCCGCCTTCCTGCTCGGCTGAGGACTTCGCTCCGCCTACCTGCTCGGCTGAGGACTTCGCTCCGCCTTCCTGCTCGGCTGAGGACGTCGCTCCGCCTTCCTGCTCGGCTGAGGTCGTCACTCTGCCATCCTACTTCGCTGAGGATGTCTGTCTACCTCCATGTTCCGCTGAAGACGTCATTCCTCTTCTTTGCTGCGCGCAGTATGTCACTCCCCCTTCCTGCTCCATGGAGGGCATCGTTTCCCCCTCGTGCGCCGCAGAGAGCATCGTTCCTCCCTTTGGCCTCACGGAGAACCTGGCTCCCTTCTCTGGCCTCACAGAGAACCTCACTCCCCTCTATGGCCTCGTGGAAATCTTGGAGCTTTCCTCGGGCCTCGCGGAGAACATCGCTCCACTCTCCTGTCCTGCTGAGGAAGCTGTCCTGCTGTCCTGCCCCGCAGAGGAAGTCGCTCTGAGCTCCAGCCCTGCTGAGGACGTCGCTCTACTTACCTGTTCCGCTGAGGACGTCGCTCTGCTTACCTGTTCCGCTGAGGACGTCGCTCTGCTTACCTGTTCTGCTGAGGATGTTGCGTTGCTTTCTTGCTCCGCTGGGGACGCCGCTCCTTCTCCTGGTTCAGCTGGGGATATTTTGCCCGCCCAGGGGGCCAGGAACGCCAGAGGGAGGGAGCGTATTTTGGGCGCTCCGGGAGAAGCGCCCTTGGGTGGAGGGGTTCTGTCATGAGATCAGTAAGGGAACTCTGAACTACAGTTCCCAACAGCCACTGCTTCATTGTCACATGACCACCTTCACCTGATTCACGTTCCTGGTAATTAACGCTCTTGTATATAGTCACAGTTTGCAATGCACTCTTGTCTCACGTTATCGTCTCACTATACCGTTTGTCTATGCTGCTGTATTTTGTCTTTGCCACAGTGTTTTTTTTCCCTAGTTGTAGAGTGTTTCATATGTTTGTTTGTTATTAAATGTTTAAGAATCTGCGCTTGCTTCTGTCTGTACTTTGAATCGTGACACAATGCTTATAGAAAAGATCTATAATTAATTCCTCAACTGAAACATGTAGGTTGTATATTAGTTTTTATGAAATGTGTATCAAGAGTGGTTCAATATAATTTGTACTGCCACAAGCTTTATTTAAAAAAAACAAAAAACAAAAAACAAAAAACTATACGTTTTTTGGTTCTCCACTGTACAAAGTGCTCTCTGTATGTTTACATGTAACCTGTTAAAAATTTTCTATCAGTTTCGCTGTCATTTTAAATCTATCTCGGCCTCAACCATGACACCAATATGTAATAACCACCTCTTTCCCCCCTCCTTTATAGATTCCACATTCTCTTTTTGGGAAAAGAAGGGTCTGAAATGTTTTGAGGATCTTTTCATTAATAATGTGTTTGCAAACTTTTCTGAATTATCCTCGTCATTCAGCCTGCCTCCGTCTCACCTATTCCGTTTCTTTCAAATTAGGCATTGTGTCTCCTCCCTATTCGCTGGTTTGCCCTCCTTACCTGCAAAGTCTGCATGGGAAGAGGTGTTCAAGCTGAATCCTCGTAAGGGTGGCATTATTTCACGGATATATGCAACGATCTGGTCACAGGACAATTCTTACAATATCAAAACCATTCGTGCTTGGGAAGAGGAATTGGGCCTGGGGCTTGAGGATGATTACTGGGGCAGAGCGTTAGATAATATACGTACCGCCACGTCTTGTGCTAGACTTAGTTTCATACAATTTAGTGGTCCATAGAGCTCACCTATCTAGGAGTAAACTGTCTAAAATATATCCCAATGTTCCTGACATGTGTGAAAAATACAAACTTTCTCCCTGTAAACTGAGTCATATGTTTGCACTCTGTCCCAGACTGCAGAACTTTTGGAACTCTTTCTTCGAAACTATGTCCGACGTACTTAAAATCAAATTGGATTTCTGCCCTTTAATTGCCATCTTTGGTGTTCCATCTCAGTGTCAGCCTCTGAACCATAAACAAGCTAGTGTTGTGGCTTTTGCATTGTTACTTGCTCGGCGCAGAATATTGCTGTCTTGGACCTCTCCACAACCCCCCTTTATATCGGTCTGGCTTAAAGATTTAATGTTCTTTTTAAAACTTGAAAAAATCAAGTATAACATCAGAGGCAGGGGTGAATCATTTTTGGGAAAATGGCAACAATTTATTACCTACTTCAATGATGTACACACCCTGGAGGTGGATTGAGGAAAGGTAGACAGTAAATACTAATCATCTTGCCTTTTTTTCTCTTTATTTATTTGTTTGTTTGTTTTTGTTTTTTGTTTCCCCCTTTCTTTTGGTTTTGGCTGTGATTATTTTGTTGGGGTTGTTGGATGGGGTGTTATAATATGTAAAATGCGATTTTCCAGTAAAATTCTATGATAATACATGTAACCTGTATAAATCTGTCAAAACCTCATGGCACCTAAACTACAGATGCAGACCCATGTAGTCACAAGCCTCATGATCATTACATGTAGCTAAGTTAAATAGCGCTCTACTTTATGGCCAACATTCAACTATTTTGTACTGTTATATTACTATTTTGTACTGTTATATTGATGTTTTGGACTGTAAATACACTGTAATGAGTTTTAAAATCCACTTTTTTCCCGCGTTTAATGGAGCGTCGAGTTTCAGTGTGTGACGTCACGCGATGGGATAGGCTGGTCACGTGGTATGAGTTTCCTAACCGCCGGGCTCATGAACATATATTTTTTTTTTTTTTTTAGCGAAGGGCTAAAACCGTACGTAAATTTTAGAACGGAAAGGTAGGAGAGTTTACGTTTCCTTTCTTATTCCGGTTAACATTTTGTATTTAAACCATACTTACAGTGAGTCTGTTGTCTATATTAAGGTACTCACCAAGAGAAAAAGGTTAACTTTTGGCCAACACGACTCATTGCTACCTGGTAACTTGTTTATTATGGCGCGCGCTGCATTATAACTGTCTGCGCTTTTCTCTCTGATAACGGGTATGGAGCTATTTCTCAGGAAAATGTTGTTTTTTTTTTTGTATTGGCATAAATTATTTATGCCTCTATGTAGTCACTTTTGAATGTTGTTTATACGAGTTACAGTATAGCCTGCATTGCTGAATACCAGGAGCAAACGGGCCGTTCACACTTACTTCAGCAGTAAAATGTAGGCATGCTGTCTCACCCTATCCTCATATATCATTATGCATGTCATCTGATCTATGATTAGCATTTCATTTGTAATTCATGATATATTTGTTCTTTCGAGGAGATACATTTGTTGATTTTTATTTACTACCTGGAAGTTTAGGAGACAGGCCGATATATTTATAGCCGTTTTTTTTATTTGTCCCTACAGGTCTCTGTGTTAATTAATGGCCAGGTAAGGTTTGCCCAGAAATGCAACATAAGTCTTGGTGTGTGAGAGAGAGAGTGTGAGTGTGAGTGTGTGTGTGTGTGTGTGTGTGTGAGAGAGAGACATTCTACCAAAATGTTTTTTTCCTTTTTATTTTATTTCAACAGGCAAATTGGATTAGGTTAGAGATATAAAACTCAATAAACGCTTACAACTGTAAAAGATAAATAAATACTTTCAAATATTAGATCCAAAATAAATTATATACACTTGTCTACTTTTGGTGAACGTGAAGAATAAAATTTTCCTCTAAAGTCTGCCTGCACAATATATGTAAGCATTGCTCAGACTCACCAGCCTTTTTCTCTGCTAGTGAGCCACAGGGTTTGGTTACAGTAGTATCAAGGCTGTGTTCATGTTACATGGCTTGACAATCCGTCCTCGTGAACAGCTTGGTCTCCAGTATTGTCTTACTGCTCGTCCTCAGGTCTCATTCGTTAACATTCATTAAATCCTTTGGGGACACACACACACACACACACACACACATATATATATATATATATATATATATATATGAGATGCACCGATGTATGTAAAGGCTATTTTTGCTGCTATTGGCCATAGGCCGATAGTTTAAAAACATCCGATGATCAGGGCTGATTAAATCCTGTCAATCAAAAGAGGGTGGGAAAACACATCGATTTCGTGCTGTGTGTAAAGATGATATCTGTTGTGTGGAACGATGACAAAACTGCAGTTTGTGAGCTCTGTAATCTCTGCACTGCTAAAATTTTACAACGGAAGTGAGCAGAGTGAAACGGGAGTTTCGGTGTTGAGTCTAAACTTATTTATTTATTTATTTATTTTTGCTGTGCTGCTCTCTGGTCGTGCTGAATTAAAGGGCCAGTACACCAAAATTTACATGAAAATGAGTTGACAAAAAAGTAGTATATATTGCACAGAAAAATATATATGTAGAATAATATATTTCATATCCAGTTAATATATAAAAGTTTATATTATATGTTAGCAGTTTGATGTTCAATGATGAAGTAGAAATGCATTTGTTTGTGGTGAATGAATGTGAGCCTAACAGGAGGTTTTTTTTTAGAATTCAGTCACTTAATTCTGTTAATATGAATTAATAACATTCAATATGTTAAGAAATCTTACTTTAATCTTCAGAATTTAGTTCATGTGTTAATGTTAATTAGAATAATGTTTTTTCTGTTTATGAGACCAGATACTGTGAAACAACTTGTTGAAATGGAGAGAATAAAGTTTTTATCTGCATTTCCTTCAGAATTGTGGAATTAATTATTAATTTAGAAGAAGGCATAAAAGGCAGAACTATCGGTATCAGCCGAAATCACTCTGAATAAACGGTTATCGGAATCGGCTGAGAAATTTAGTATCGGTGCATCTCATATATATATATAATATGTATTGTGTGTGTTAGTGTGTATTTCATTTAGCAGTGCCTCCAGGATTTTGCGATCACAGAAATTCATGCAAAATTAAGGAAAGTCTGCAATATTCGCAGGAGCTTGCAATTTTTCAAAATTACCGCAGAGTGGGCCAAGGTGTCATCACAACACACATTTATCCAAACCACCCTCAATTCGAGTGCGTCGAATATGAGTACAGCTAAAAGGTCTCATTTACCAACAAAAATCACTGCAAAAGAAAAAACTAATTTGTGCAATTGCAATTTCACCGATTCAAGTAGTTTTCCATAATAAAACACAAAGAAATCCCGCAAATTGCATCGCAAATTTAGAAAAAAGCCACAGCAAAATCAAGCATTGTTGGCCACAACAATTACAATAAACTCTGCGAAATCCTGTATGTACTGATTTAGGGTTTTATTTCGCAGACTAGGTTACCTTATCCTGCCTTGATCTGACTTCACTACACATGTGTTTTACTGGGAAATGAATCAAATGCTCATAAAACAATACAAACATGAAGTCCTCTCTTGTAAACATAGGAACTACCTTCTAAAGAGTTTTTACAACTTTCCATCAACACAATGAATACATAATCACAATTGACAAGCAGGAATCAGAACTTTTGAGAAGCTTGTGAAGGCCGTATTAGACTCTGCCACTGCCACTCAGTAACCTCTGTCTTATCCTGGTGTCCTGGTCTGGTTTCTTTGATTACTACTCCGTTGTGGACTTTGAACTAGGAGTACATTTGGATGAACACCAATAGTATTCAGTGTTGCACACTTACTGTTTTTAAAACCTCTGTCAGTGTGGTGGGTACAGGCTAATTAACCAAAGGCCTACTTTTTACATTACTAAGCAGAGCAATTTAGGGTGACTGATAATCCAGCCACCTATTTATTTTTGTTTTCTTTCATGGTTTAAAAAAATGTGGTAGAACTACTCATCATGAGCACATGTAAACTACTGTGGTAAAAATATGTATACAAAATGCTAGAAATGAAGTTACTGTTGGAAAAAGAGGCTGAGTGAGCAAAAATTACATCACTTTAATCTCTGAGGCTGGAGTAAAATGGGTAGCGGATTAAGCATATACCTAATTTGCATTTGTAGATAGGATTTATGCCTTATGTCACCTACTTACAATGTAAAACTCCAACTTAAACAGGCTATAGAAAAATGGCAGTATGACAAATTAAGGAATCTTTTAATTGTAAAAATCAGCATCTAACTTTTGTAGTTTATATTTCTCATAAAAAAATATTCAGGTCTGTTGTATAATTTTCTTTGTTCACTTAGCTAATTGTATGTCTGTCTAGGTCAAACTGCATTTCTGATGTCCTCTAGTGGTGGTTCTCCTGGCCGCTTTGGGCGTGCCCGAAATGCACCTCACTATAACGATGTGCCTCCAGGCTCATTACAGAGGAGTAACGGCCTCTCTAGTTTGCGACATCAGAGATCATCGGATTTGGCTCTGAGCTTGGACCCTCTGCCTCCTCCTCCTCTCCCTGATGAGCCTCCGATTGGACCAGAATTTGATCTTAGTGACAGTGAAAATTGCGAAAATCCATCAGTTGACCTCAAACCTGTCCACCGCTTCATTCCTGACTCGTGGAAGAACTTCTTTCGTGGGAGCAACAAAAGCAGCAATAGCTCAGTGCCTGTATCCAGTAATTTGAACACCACCACAAAGGGCATTAGGTGCTCTCCTCCTCAATCACCCTCAGTCTCAGAGTCATATCAAGATAAGTTCAGGGGCTCTGGAGGCAGCTACCATTCCCGCATAGAGCATGAAGCTATGCTAGGAGAGCATCCAGACTCGATGGATGGTCGCACAGCACACACCACTGCACACACCACTCTGACCTACAGTGAAAGAGTTGAGGAATACCACCAGCGTTATGCCTACATGAAGTCCTGGCCAGGGCTGCTAAGAATTCTTGGTTGCATTGAGATGCTTTTGGGGGCAGCCGTTTTTGCTTGTGTCTGTGCATACATTCACAAAGACAATGAGTGGTATAATATGTTTGGTTACTCACAGCCCCAAATGTACGGTGGATATGGTGGTGTGTATGGCATGTATGGGGACACTTATTACACGGGGCCCAAGACACCTTTCATCCTTGTTGTGGCGGGGCTGGCCTGGATAGTGACCGTGATCATACTCGTGTTGGGCATGACCATGTACTACCGTGCTATCCTTTTAGACTCAAACTGGTGGCCTCTTACAGAATTTGTGATCAACCTGGCCCTTGCTATACTTTACATGGCTGCTGGTATTGTGTATGTAAGGGACACAACACGAGGTGGACTGTGCTATTACCCTGTTTTCAACAATGGCATGAACGCAGCTTTCTGTCGCCTTG
Source organism: Ictalurus furcatus (assembly GCF_023375685.1). Taxonomy (NCBI): domain Eukaryota; kingdom Metazoa; phylum Chordata; class Actinopteri; order Siluriformes; family Ictaluridae; genus Ictalurus; species Ictalurus furcatus. The sequence goes on from NC_071270.1 coordinate 7,260,122, forward strand.
AAGCTGGGCAAACAGCAGCTATCATTTTTCTCTTTGTGGGCATGGTGGTGTACCTGATAGGAGCTATTGTGTGCCTGAAACTATGGAGACACGAAGCAACACGCCGCTACAGAGAGAAGTACGGCCATGAGGTGAGCCTGTTGACTGATGTACTGCATCTCTCTGGGATACACTATTTGGCCAAAAGTTTGTGGTCACCTGACCATCACACCCATACGTGGTTCTTCCCCAAACTGTTGCCACAAATTTGCAAGCACAGAACAGTGTAGAACATCTTTGTATGCTGTAGTTTCCGTTCACTGGAACTAAGAGGCCCAAACATGTTCCAGCATGACAATGCCCCTGTGCACAAAGCGAGGTCCATAAAGACATGTTTTACCAAGGTTGGTGTGGAAGAACTCAAGTGGCCTGCACTGAACCTTTACCTCAAGCCAACTTAACACCTTTGGGATGAATTGGAACACTGACTGTGCACCAGGCCTCCTCACCCAACATTGGTGCCCAACTTTACTAATGCTCTTGTATTTTTAATTTTGTAATTATGGGACAATTCCCATAGCCACATTCCAGAATCTAGTGGAAAGCCTTCCTTAGAAGAGTGGAGGTTATTATAACAGCAAAAGGGGGACTAATTCTAGAGTTGGATGTTCAAAAAGCACATATGGGTGTAATGGTCAGGTGTCCACAAACTTTTGGCCATATAGTGTACAGTGGATATAAAAAGTCTACACTTCGCTGTTAAAATGGCAGGTTTTCGTGATGTAAAAAAATTTAATCAAGATAAATGGATGTCAGAAATTTTTCCACCCTCAATGTGAAATTACAACATAATAAAAAATTTTGTGAAAATTAAGTGAAACAATCGGAAACATTTTAGGGAAAACTAGGAAAAATAAAAAAAAACTTACAATATCCTAGTTGCATAAGTGTGCCCACCCCTAAACAAATACTTTATTGAAGAACCTTTTGATTTTATTACACCACTCAGTCTTTTTAGCTAAGAGTCTGTCAGCATAGTATATCTTGACATTATATTCCCATGCTTTCTTACAAAAACATTCTTGATCTGTCGAATTGTGAGGGCATCTCCTGTGCACGGCCCAGTTCAGATCACCCCACAGATTTTTAGTTGGATTCAGGTCTGGGCTCTGGTTAGGTCATTCACAAACATTGATCTTCTTTTGTTTAAGCTATTCCTTTGTTGATTTGGATGTATGCTTTGGGTTTTTGCCATGGTGGAAGGTGAAATTCCTTTTCATCCTCAGGTCACTAGCAGACACCTGAAGGTTTTGCACTAAAATCGGCTGATATTTTAGTGGAAAATGGTCTTTTGTTTATGTGCTTTTTGTTGCACCAAACATGCGTTTTGGAATTATGGAATTATTATACTTTTTGGAATTGGTCTCATCAGACCATAACACATTTTGCCACATGGTTTGGGGTGATTTAGTTGGGCTTGGATATTTTTTGTTTGAAAGGGCTTCTGTCTAGCTACTCTACCCCAAAGCCCAGACACGTGAAGAATATTGTTGTCACATGCAGAGAGCAATCAGTACTTGTCCGATATTCCTGAAGCTCCTTTTATGTTGCAGTAGGTCTCTTGGCAGCCTCCCTGGTAAGCATTATCCCTGGTAATGCTTTGTAAGCTCTTTGCCGGCCATGGCTTCAGCATTCAAGTGAAACCAAGAAGATGTGAAGAACATCCTACTGAAACAGCTGGTCTTTATTTGGGGTTAATCGGAATAATTTAATTGATGACAGCATATGATAATTACTTTTGAACATGAGATTGTATTTGATTGATTCGTTCTGAACACAGCCACATCCCCAATTATAAAAGGGTGTGGACACTTATGAAACCAGGTTATTGTAACTTTTTTTGCTCCCTAAAATGTTTCTGATGGTTTTTCACTTAATTTTAACATGTTGTAATTTCACATGGGGTGGGAAAAGTTCAGACATGATTTATTATGGTTTTACATTTAAAAAAATTAAAAAAGGCCATTTTAGCAGGGGTGTATAGACTTTTTATTTATTTATTTATTTATTTATTTATTTTTACATCCACTGTATCTGGGGCCTCACTTATAAAGACATGCATAAGGACTGATTAGACTTTTCCCACCCACAAAACTAATTTGCAGAAAAAAATCTGTCTATAGCTGTCTATTATGGGTGTAATAATACACAAATTTCAAATTTAATAGGATATGGTTGTGTCTTGATTAAATACAGCAAAAATAAGCATTGACTGAATATAGGCTTTAGAGTTCCATTTTCAGTTGATTAAAACATTCAAAATTATAAACGCACAGTTTATTCAGACCCCTCACAGCATATACCGAAACAAAAGCTGTGTAATACAATGTAATCAAATTAAACATAGCTAATTAAGCCCTGAAACTAGCCCCAAAATTCAAATATTTGAAAAAGGGGAAGCATTTTCATTCTTTTAATCTTAATTGACTTACTTTAATAAAATAAAAAAAAAATGTAAATAACAGAATTTTGAATTTCATCCATTCATTGCATTTTAGTGACATTCATGCAGAGCCATGGAGGCTGGTGTACAAGGAAGTACAACCCCCTTCAATTCTATGTTTTTATTTATCAGGGCCTTAACAATTTTGTTGCCCTGACTTCTATAAACAAACAAATAACCTCAGGTGACAACCCAAAACAGATTTCAATATGTAGTCCGTCCATCCATCCATTTTCTGTACTGCTTATCCTACACAGGGATGCGGGGAACCTGGAGCCTATCCAAGGCAACTTGGGGCACAAGGCAGGGGACACCCTGGACAGGGTGCCAACCCAATGTACGGCACGCTTACACACTATGGACAGTTTAGAGATGCCAGTCAGCCTACAACACATGTCTTTGGACTGGGGAGGAAACCCCCGAAGCATCCCCGGAGAACATGCAATCTCCACGCACACAGGGTGGAGGCGGGAATCAAACCCCCAACCCCAGAGGAATAACCACTAAGCCACAGTGTAAACCAACATTCAGTAGTTCCACAATCATTAAGAGAGTAATTAGCAGCCACGTGTTACTAATGAAATGCACAAAATTAGTTAATCATCAAGAAACGTGACTACATATATTAGAGCAGAACTTTTGGCCGTTTGGTGTTCTGGAGCATTCAGGTGCCTGTCTACATCATGCCAAGAAGAAAAGACATCAGCCATCCTCAGAGAAGCAATTCTTGCTCCTCATCAGTCTGGGAAGGGTTATAAGGCCATCTCCAAACACTTTGAAAATTCACCATGCTACAGTGAGAAGGATTGTCTGCCAATCCTCCCATGAAATTGCGTCCCAGCAAATTCATTCCAAGCTCAGTCTGTTTAATGATCATAGATATAAAGAAAACCCCAATAGCTGCATCATGGTAAATGGTCTGCACTTATATACCGCTTTTTTAACCTTAGTTGTTCCAAAGCGCTTTACACTGTTTCTCATTCACCCATTCGCACACACACACTCACACACACACCAATGGTAGCAGAGCTGCCATGCAAGGCACTAGCTTACCATCAGGAGCAACTTGGGGTTCAGTGTCTTGCCCAAGGAACTTTGGCATGTGGGCCAGGAATCGAACCGCCAACGCTACGATTAGTGGACAACCCATTCTACCACCCGAGCCACAGCCACCCTATCATGTGACCTACAAGCCTCTGTAAGCACATTAAATGTTTATGTTCAGGACAGTACAATTAAAAAAAGACTAAACAAGTATGCTTTCATGGAAGGGTGGCTAATGAAAAAGCCCCTTCTCTCCAAAAGGAACATGGCAGCATGACTTAGGTTTGCAAAATTGCATGTGAAACAAACACAAAAGTTCTGGAACAATATCCTTTGGACTATTGCCCTTAAAAATTAATGAACTGATGTAACGTTGAGAAGAATTAGTACAGTTTATTTACAAATTACTGCAGCAGATTCTGCCCCTCTCAAAGAGTACACTGTCCAATAATGTTGATGTTTTTTTCTGTGCAAAAATAGAATTCACTAAAATAATGAATTCCACCAAGGTTGATTAAAAATGTAGACACATTGCTAAACATTTCTACATTGCCGCATTTTACTGAAATTTTATGACAATCTTAAAGCAACCACCTGTGATGCTTTAATTGTTTTAATTTTCCTTCCTTAGATGCAGCCAGAATTACCTGTGGCTCAGTCTATGGTAACTAATACTTTGCTGTTTTTTTTTAAAGAGTATCTTCTTAACCTGGTGATCACCCAGATGTTTTTTTCCCCTCTGGTAGGCTGGACTAAGGATCCCTGAGCCTGTCCTCATCTCCTCTGCTGCACCAGTTCACACAGATGCTCCTGTACCTTCCAAGGCAAAAATGGTTAAAGGACATATTCCATCTGGACACATTCCCAAACCTGTGATTGTGCCAGACTACCTATCGTGCGTACTTTTTACTTTTCACTCTAAATGTGTGTGTATGCGTTTGATTTTTGATTGTGTGTGTTTTGTTTCTTTGCAGTAAATACCCAGCAATTCGAACTGATGAGGAACGGGACCAGTACAAAGCTGTCTTTAATGACCAGTACTCTGAGTATAAAGAGCTGCATGCAGAAGTTCATGCAACACTGAAAAAGTTTGATGAGATGGATAGTATGATGCGCAACCTGCCTCGAAACCTGTCCAGTCAGGAGGTCTGTTATTCTGTACTAAATCTCTTTGTATCTTGTTTCTTTCAATATCTAATAATTTCAGTTTGTATTTGCGGGTCTTTTATGCCTAGCAATATTAAGGTCACTTTTGTTCTTGTAAAATGATCAACAGAAAAAAAAATACATGCATAAATACATCAGTGAATGTCACTGGGGGAACTCCCAGTGTTTAGTAATCATTTAGTATTGTACATGTTCAACCTAAATATTCTTAGAGAATATCAATAATGTTAATATGTGTGGCAGTCTGGGATGTTGCTGTAGCTGAATTCTGGCAAACAACCAAGCTGAAAAGTCGGTTTTAGCCAAAATAGTTTTTTCTGCTTGTTGCATACTTTGACACCCCAATTTTAAGAAATTTTATATATTTCCTAAAAATGAAATGGACCCAAACCTAAACATTTCTGTTTATAATCAGATATCAGCTGTCAAAATGTCTGTGGAATCTTTAAATGCAAATTTCTCCCATTTCACTTTTGTGAGTAATCTTAAAATGCTATAACTGTGTGCAAAAGAAAAACTCATTTCAGTTTTCAGAACTATATATAATACAAAGTGTCAAAATTTCACCAAAGTTTTTCCCAGGCTGCCAGACATATGACATATTTGGAAAATGAAGTCACTAGACTGCACCTGTGCATGTGTTTTATTTTAATTCACATATTGAAATTTTAGGAAACTTCACACAAAAAAGCAGAGCTAGTGTAATTTGAAACCAATTTATTTGTTTCCTCAGGAATCTGACCGCATAAACCGAATCCTTCAGGTATATCAGCAAAAGAAAAATGTAAGTTCAATGCCTTTTTACACACAATTCCTATTTTATACTAATTCCTAGTTTACTATATGTACAGTGTTATCCCCTGGTCTGCTGAAGTCTTTTTCATAGCAGTGTGAATGACCAAAGGAGGAAGAGGGGTGGGAGGGAAATGGCCAGGCTAATTTGTTTTTCCGGAAAGGAAGTGGCACATGATTCTTGACAAAAGAGGGACTATTTAATACTTTTTAATGTGCCTGGCTGTCTAAAGATAATTATACATTCAGTAAACTGAATACCTGAAATGGCATAATTATTAATGTGGATTACAGACAGATCATTATCAGTGAACGTTATGTGATGGGCAACTGCCTAAGTAACCACCATTTGTGTTAAATATAGTTTTATATTTCACAGTTTGAATCCTAATAATGTCCTACTGTCTGGGTGGGAAAGATTAACTTTATTTTCTTCCCCCTGTGTCGATCTTTGCAGTGTTATCATTAGTTGGCACTTATAGAATTCGGCATCGCACAAAAATTTGCATAAAAATTGGGAGATCTAGTTTAATTTGCTGTTTGTAACCAGAAGTTCTGGTCTGTAGACTTATATGTGAAATGTGAAATCACAACACCACTTTTATAAGGGATAATAGACTGTTTACTTATTTGTCTTGCTTTTTACATTTTTGTTATAAAGGATACTTCATTTCTTGAGAAAAAGGAAAGATGTGAATACCTCAAAAACAAACTCTCTCACATCAAGCATCGCATTCAAGAATACGATAAGGTCATGGCATGGAATGATGGCTATGGATAAATCTTTTCCTGACTTCATGACTGTACATGCTGTAATGGTCCTTCATTTCCACTTGGAACATCTCATTATTCTGCACAAACAGCCACAAAGATGTGAAATGACCCACATGCAAGACTACAGACAATTCAGCCAAAGGAACATATGAACAATATTTGCATAATTGTCTTAATATGCTCAACGAAATGCAGTATTGACTGGGGAAAAAATCTTACCTATATTATTGGGTTATTCAGTTCCTCCTTTTGGTTGATTAGACTCAGCTTCTGTACAACTACTGCTTGGTTTATGATGTTCTTAAAAATAGTTTCAAAAACTGTGACTTGTTGACTGTTTAATCCCCAATATGTGTTGTATATTTCCTATGACAAAAAAATGCACTTATGTTTTTATATCAAGAGTTTTGGTTATTTTCTACATATGTTCAGTGTCATTTTATGTGGTGTGTATGCAGACAGACTGGATATTCAATTATTTATGCACTGAATGACATTCCCCACATTTCATTAAAAAAGTTTGACTTTTTCTGTTCAGCAGGTTTTAGTGTGGAATGTATTAACAGTATTTCCTTTTTTCGATTAAAAATGTAACCAATAATAGTTAAATCTGTACACTTAAAAGTTTGATCAATTAAGGCATATACTATATATGTTTAAGACATAAATGTACATGTAGCATGTTCCTTTGGTACACCTAACATCATGATTATTTCTATCTATAAGCAGTAGGTATAAGCAGTTACTTAGGACCCCTGTGCCACCAGAGGACCCTGTAAGAATGGCAGATTTATTTAAATAAAATATGTATAAATATCTTCTGGAAATAATGGGCAGTGAGACCATACCAGTGGCCTTTGTAGGTGTAGAAGTCAATGACTGAAATTCACAATTGTCAGCCCCCCTCCCCCCCTTAAAGGGAAAGATAATAGGAGGAAAATAGTAGGAATCAGGGCTTACATATAGCATGCCATGGCTATGTATTTAAATATTCTGTAAAAGAAAAATATGTATTTTAAATACTTCTGTCTGTCACCTTACTGTGCAAGGCCCTTAACCCTCTCTGCTCTAGGGTCACGGCTGACCTTGACCCCAACTTCCTAACAAGCTGGGATATGTGAAAAAAAAAAAGTATTTTGCTGTAATGTATATATGACAAATAAAGGCTTTTTCTGCTTATGTCATCCTAACATCAGTACAATTTACAAGGTGAGTTCACACGAAACAGATTCTCTGGTTGTCAGTGGATGTACAAGTCTGGACTTGTGAGAGTGCGTAACAAGGGCACTGATCTAATTTAATAGACTGGGGGACATTCGGACACTATAAAACATGTAAACAAAAAACAAGATAATAAGCAGTTGTTTCTCAGTATGAATGAGAACATTCAGAAATAAAGCCGGGATGCTGCCATCAAGGGTACATTTTTGTACTTTTAATATATATTTAATCTGAAACAAAGATTTCTGTGAGTGTAGAATCAACTCATTTTAAAACACGAACAGGCAGTTCCACTTTTATCATACACTGTAAACTATATGCCGCCAATCATTTTTTGTTTGTTTCCTTACCACTTCATTACAAATAAAAAATATTTTGTATGGGATGTACACGGACCCAGAATATAGAACCACATAGCCTACAATACAGGAGCCGGTAAAGATTAGCTTTTTTTAAATAAAATTTTTATTTTCCTTAAATAGGCCTACTGCAGCAGGAAACAAAATAAATGTTTAAACAAAAGAAAAGCAAAGAACTTGTTCCTAACATACTATCTAAGACAAGCAGCGCCTCAAACACCAGTTCAGACAGATGAGGATCACCTGGCACCACTCGTGGTTTAAAGAGCCGATCAGACACGCCCTTTTTGGAAATGGGGCAGGCCTCTGACGTAAGTTGGTCGTTGGTGGGGGAGGTGCTTAGACTACCTGGATAGAGATGTGAAAATTGGCAGTGAGTGCGGAACATAATCGCTGAGGAGGAGCGTTACGTAAAAACAGGTGCGTTTCTTTTACGTTTGCCTACATAACAATATTGTTATGGTATTCCAGCTCGTGTTCTGTGCGTTATACTTTGAAATAGCTTACTTCTTTTTTGTTTGTCTAAGTGGCTTTAAGATCCAAATATAAGAGCAAGATCATGTGTTAAATCAGAGTTTGTTAGCCTTCAATGGAATTTTTTTAAAAAGTCTTTTCTGTCTGAGTTACAACTTAAATTGGATTACGACAGACCTACTTCCTGGTTACTTTATCCAAAAACTGCATATAAATCATCGAGAATGAGTGATTGATTTATTTCCCATTTCTCTTCTACTGCAGAATAAGCAATGTCTTCTCAGCCGAATGGGAGTCCACCTCCCTATGAGTCTGAACCTGAATAGTAAGTCCATGTAACGATGTGTTATAAATTCTTGTAATATAGTTTAACACTAAGAGTTATTTATTTATTTATGCTATTTTGGTAGTTTCTTGAAAATTGCTCAACACATAGGCCTAAATTTTAAAGTTGTGTGTTCACAACATGCTCATAGTTTGCCTTCCTGGTCAGATGAAATGAATAGGCTATAAAGCAGTGAGTGTTTGTTTGTTTTTGTTTCTAAAAATATTAAATCTCACCACCCATAGTGATATAGTGCCACAAGCTGCATACTCCTATTATGCAGATGATGAGATCCAACACTTCTATCGCTGGAACTCACCGCCAGGTATCATCAAAATCATGGCGGTCATCTGCATCATCCTGTGCGTTGGTGTATTTGTATGTGTGGCATCCACGTTAGCCTGGGACACCTCTGGAAGTGCGACTGGCTTTTCGGGCGGCTACGGTGGAGGCTACAGTGGAAGCTACAGTGGAGGCTATGGTGGAGGCTACGGCGGAGGCAGTGGCACTTCCTTCGGTGGAGGTTTTGGTGGTGGATCCTTTGCCTACGGCATTCTGGGCTCACAGAATGACCCAAGACAAGCAAAGGCATTTATGATTACAATGGCTGTCATTACCTTCATAACTCTGATGGTCATCTTTATAATTATACTCTCCTATCAGCACTGGTCACAGAGCAGGAAGTTCTACTTGATCGTCATAATCATTACAGCCATCTTGGGTTTGTTTATGCTTGTGGCCACAATAGTTTACTTGGTTGCGGTAAACCCAATGGCACAAACCTCAGGCTCTGTGCAGTATTACCAGGTACAGTCCCTGTGTGCCCAGTACCAAGGTCCTCAGCCTTCAGATCTCATGATCAACCAGTACCTGTATCACTACTGTGTGGTGGATCCACAGGAGGTGAGCACATTGCTTGGCTGCAGTTTCTCTTCGTGCAGAATGAATCAAATGTTTCCCAATGAAGCATTCATCAAGTTCTAAAATCTAGCTTATTGTTTCAGATTGTGTAACTGTATGTATATATCTATGGTGTTTTTATGTGTAACAACATGTTTTGGTCAACCAATTTTACCAGAATCTATATAAAAAGTACTAATATTCACATTCACTTAAAAGTTAAGCCATCTGTCTTCCACTCTGTCCTCCACTTTTGCAGGCAGTGGCCATTGTTTTTGGTTTCCTGATCATCGCTTGTCTTATAATCATCTTGGTTTTTGCCGTCAAGACCCGGAAGCAAATTAACGCTTATGGGAAAGGGAATATCCTGTGGCGCAGAGAAAAACCTGTCGAAGATCCTAACGCTCCTCCAGATATAGAAGATTGGGTAAATGAAGTTTTAATCATCCAAGCATGTTTTGCAAAAAAAACAATTCTATTTAGATTTTTTTTTTTAAATCAAAGAACGGAAAAAGTTTCATTGTTTTGTTATTTAAACAATCACCGCTAGGTGTTTTTCAGTGTCTTACATATAAGTAAGGGGGCATTTTTGGAGACAGTTGATGTTCTCGGAGGAATTGTTTTTGAATGATGTGGTGTCAGTCATGTGACAGTAGGAGGTTTCTGGTTTGTTAACCCATGAGCCACATTGAATCCTAGCAGGTGAAGTACATGCATTTACTCTTTGCTAACATTGTGCAGGTGGAAAGACAGGTTTCTCTGTGCAGTGGAAGATGGGGGAAGGGAATTCTCATACCTGGTTTCTGGGTGTGGTTTATGGTGACAGTTTCACTGCAATGCTTTCTTGAACAGGCGTAGAGATACAGCTAATAAGTTATTTATAGTCGCTAAAACAGCTCTCCAATAAGTTGCTTTAAATTGTCCAAGACAGCTGATATATAAAAGATGGGTTTAATATTACTTTTTATGTGTTATGTTTTTTTGTGTGGCTCAGAGTAAAAGAACCATACATATGGTTACATTGAACCATTAGGGCATCATTAAAGTCCCAATGAGAGCTGTTACTCAGTTTGTCATCACTACTAGATGAACTAGATAAACGCTGTTAGGATACATTTTTTTACATGTCTGTATGTCTATATGTCTCTTTGTGTGTTTGGACAGGTGCCTTTGGACAAATGCGAGTTACAACTTGTTTTTTACTCTGCATTGGCTCAAAACCAAATATTCCAGGAATTGTTTTTTTCATTTTATTTATATCACAAAATACATTTTAATTAAGCATTTTTATGTTTTTGCTGTCTCTTTCTCCAGGTAAATAATGTTTCTGGTGATCCAGAGCTTGTAAATAGCGAGTTTCCTGAGAAGTTTGGAGGTTCGAGGGAACACCTGGATGACAACAGTACAAACTATGACAAGCCTCCTGACAGCTTTTTGTGAGTACACTTCTTCTTTCTATCAATCTCCTGTTGTGCTTGTTTTTGTGCATGTCTGTGGTTGCTTATTTGTATGTACTTTAACAGAGAAATTGTACATGTTCATATATCTTTGTGCCTTTTAGTGGTATAAATCTGTTTCCTAAATTAACAGCTTTATGAGAAATAGAATGTTTTCTTTTGCAGATTTAATGGCTTAACATTCTGATACAGTAAATGATAAACTAAAAGCAGAGCAAATGAGGGAGATACTTGTCTCTCTCACTCTCTTTGTGAGCATACGGGTGCGCACACGTACGCTACTGGGTGTGAGGGAACGCGTGAGTACATGCATGGAGGAGATCTGTTTTTTTTACATGTCTGATATGGAGTTTTATATTGAGGGCTTGGAACCAAAGGGGATAAAAGACTTTTAAGCCCCTCTGGTTCTAGGCAGTTGATATAACTTCCCTGCATGCATTTTATTAGTGAGACCTGAATTTGTACATGCACTCACTGTCCTCTTTTATTAGGAACACCTGCACATTCAAGCAGTTATCTAATCAGCCAATCATGTGGCAGCAGCACAATGCAAAAAATCATACAGATACGGGTCAAAAGCTTCAGTTAATGTTCACATCAGAACAAAGAAAGTGTCATTTCTGTAATGTTCAGAAACTACTGATTTTCACACACAACTGTATCTAGAGTTTACAAAGAATGGTGCGAAAAACAAAAAAAACACTGAGTGAGAGACAGTTCTGTGGAAATGCATTGTTGATGAGAGAGGGCAGAGGAAAATGGGCAGATTGGTTTGAGCTGCCAAGACCAATATAATAACTCATATAATCACTCTTTACAACCATGGTGAGCAGAAAAGCATATTGGCTTGCGCAAAACATCAAACCTTGAGGTGGATGGGTTACAACAGCAGAAGACCACATTGGGTTCCACTCCTGTCCACCAAGAACAGGAATCTGAGGCTATCATGGTCACAGGCTTATTGAAACTGGACATCTGAAGATTAAGGGAAAAAAAAAAACAAGCTGGTCTTTTTCCTGTCTTCAACTCTCCAGCAACCACGCCATGGTTAAAGTCACAGATATCACACTTCCCCCCCCCCCCCCCCATTCTGATGTTTGATGTAAACATTAACTGAAGCTCTTGACCTGTATCTACATGTTTGTATGCACTGTGCTGCTGCCACATGTTTATCTGATTGGATAACTGTATAAATGAGCAGGTGTACAAGTGTCACAAGTGACTGGTGACTATATATTTTACATCTTGAATAGTTCTCTTGTATTTTTCCTGCATTGAAACATACTGAAGGTGAAATTGAGTTATGCCTTTATAGTAAACTGAAGTGTTTAAAAAAGCAAAAGAGGGAAATCTTGACAAGTATCACTTGATTATCACCAATACTATATTTTTATATTTGCACTGTGACCGTTAATCATTTGTTTACTTCTTAATTCTCAAATCCCTACCCTGAGCTTGTATCCCAATTTTCTAGAAAGCATTTAGTCAGTATGGTATTGCTGGATGTGAAAACATCCATAGTTTTGTTTTTTTTTTCTTTTCTTTTTTCTTTTCTTTCTCTTTTCTTCACTATTAGCTGTAGTATGTGGCATGAAGGCTACAATATGTTAATTGTTATGTTAATATGTTAATTTTTTTGTGCGGTGCAGGGGTGTGGAGCACCATCTTCCAGTACGGAGTTCAGTTCCCTACTACAGCAGTTCAGACATGGGCAGCTCAGCAAGCAAACCTAAGAAAAAACGTGCAGGACGGCTTCGCCGCACTGACGGTAATGACTACGACACGGACTATGCATCATCTGGAGACGAACTTGACGACGAAGACTTCTCCAGGTAAGCTCATGCGTGGCTCATACTTGGGCTGCAGTAAATGGAACGCAAATAGGGCATGAGCACATTGAGATCAAGAAAAAGAGATAAAACTGGGGCCACTATGGGTTGCGTTTTAGATCCTAGTTTTGCTCTGCATTGCTAGTTTTTTAACATTTCCCTCAGTGTTTTAGAAGCTTGATTCTGTAAGATGGGTTCTTTCAATTTTATTATTTTTTCATTGAGGCAATGATGTTGGAGCTCACAACAAACTACAGTCAACCTAATATAATTATAGTTCTTCTTCTTGTTGTTCGTTGTGGGGTTAAAATGATGCCAGCCATATGATATGAAGTTATACAAACAGGAAGTTATTTACTTCTTTATCTAAAACTCAGTATCTTAAAAACAAACATCAATTATGTAAGCTTTAACACAGCTTGGACTTGCTTGGGATTAAATTGCATGTAGCACACGCTAGCAATATGTTAGCCCTTTTTACTGCAAGCGTTGGAGTAATCACTCCAATCTACAAACTTTCATTCATCTGTCTGGGAGCTCATTAGGACCTTGGTCATACGATCTAGTTCCAAAAAGTATGTGGACACCTGAACAATCACACCCATATGTACTTGTTGACCATCCCATTATAGATTTGGGTCCCCTTTGCTGTTGTAATAACCTCCACTCTTCTGGGAAGGCTTTCCATTAGACTTTGGAACCTGACTGTGAGGATTTGTGCTCATTCAGCTGCAAGAGCAATAGAGAGGTCAGGCACTGATATCAGGCCTGGTGCTCAATCAGTATTCCAATTCATCCAAAATGTGTTCATTGGGGTTAAAGTCAAGGCTCTGTGCAGGCCACCGGAGTTCTTTAGCACCAAACTTGGCAAAGCAGTTGATGACGGAAAACCTAAAAACAACAGTCAGTGACATCACCAGCAACATTCACAAGGCAGGGGTGACGGTAGCACAACCCACCAGTGTTTGAGTCACTGACAATATTGTATCTGAAATTCTGATCTATTTATGTTTTGATCTCCAACCCAAATGTCTTCAGTATATAGCAAAAAAAGAAAGAAGAATTGGCCTTGCTATTCCAGTCCTTTCAGAGGGGACTGTATAACTGCCATGGTTCCTTGTTATTCTGAACCTGTGCTAAATTGGTTTGGGGAAAGATGGCTTATGACAGTCGTATTTATTGTAAGTTGTGTCACACTTCACCACATGGCTTTGTTGATTGGTCTCCGCGTGTATGCAAAAACGGTGAAAAAGATATCCAGTTGATTCTCACTTTCCCTGGCAACTATCCAGGGTTTAAAGAATCAGTTACATATCTTAACAGTTATTATAATGTTATATGATACAAAATGTTAGTAAAGAAAGAGGTCCCTGCCTACAAAAAAAATTTCAGGTCTTGAAGAGGTCATAAAATAAACTTTGTGTGCCAGTAAGCTATTGAAATGGCCTTAAACATGGCATAAGGATTCTCGTATAATTACAAGCTTCATTGATGGTTTGTCTGGAGGCTTTTTTTGGAGACCTTCCTCCCTCTCCAAGGCTAAAGACACAACCTGTTGTAGGGTGGAGAAAATAACTTTTTGAAAACCTAAAGCTCTCCTTCTGAACTGCTTGATTTCAACTCGAATCAGTTTAATTTGCATTTTAATCTGTTCATTTGTCGTCTTGCTGTCTGACAAAATGTATCAAGATAAAAACTTACGTTCAGGGAAGCTCTTCACTATACCGCTGGTCAAAATAACTTTTTAAAGAATATATCTTTCTCTCTCCGATAAAGCACCTACTGGTTGACGGACTACAGAATGTTTACTAAGTCACATTAATCATAACCAAATAATTGATTAGGCATGAATTGAGGGATAAATCCATCAACAGATGTCACAATGACAAATGGGATTTCCCCAAGGGGAAATGCTGAAAGGAAGTTGACGAGGGTGTTTTAAGAACAGTGTTGAAACCCAGCCTTGGGTCTAGGATCCTATTGTACTGTATGTTTTTGTGTTTTTCTTTTTCCTGCTGTAAAATGAATAATGCAGGGTGACTCAACAACAAAAAAACAGAGGTAAAAGTAAGTTGAACTAACACTTTTGTGTATAGACACACTGTTTTGGAACAGCAATGTGCTTATCTAATCAATTGATTTGTGCTAAAAGTAGAAAAAGGATTTTCCCCTCTTCAACTTGTAGAACTAATTGTTGGAAAATGTTTTAAAGTTTTATGCACTGGTAAGTGCAAACTTTGTTTAAATTACCACACTGCAGAAATATTTGAGGAAGTTTTGTATTTCTCTTTGTTCAGTGAATTCCCCCCCATTGCTGATGATCATGAAAGGGAGAATTATAAGAGTGAGTTTGACCGAGATCACCAAGTGTACAAGAGTCTGCAGGCTGAGCTGGATGAAATTAACAAGCGGCTAGCTGAGGTTGACCGTGAGCTTGACGAGCTTCAGGAGGGGACTCCGCAGTACCTGGTAAGAGAGAACATGATTTTCTGTTTGGGCCCCCATCACTCATTTTACTGAGTACTACATTAAGAATGATACATTTCTCACTTCATAAACACATCAGATATTGAAGAATGAAGATTACTTTCTACAGTCATTGCTATTTTATTGCTCCTGAGTGTGATTAACCTGCACAGTTACAAGAAATATACATTTCACATACTTGTTTGCTGACCTATCATTGTCTTGAAACAGGATGCCCTGGACGAGTACCATGCATTGAAGGACAAAAAGCGGGTAAGGGTGAATTAAATGGAAGTTTTCTCATTGTTCTGTGCAAATGTACACCTGAAGTTTTAGAACAACCTGCTAATCCTGTTAATTGCGGTAAAATCGAGTGAAGGGGTTTGTCATTCAGGTTTGAGGTTTTTGCTTTGTGTTTTTAGCTTTTTTATTATTATTATTATTATTTATCCATTGCAACATGCTTCTGGATGGGATGATGGTAAAAATGGACTTTTAGATTAATCTGTCTTTATTTATGTCTCAAAAGAGCAATGACTACCGGATGAAGAAGAAGAGATGCAAGGACCTGAAGGCGAAGTTGAGCCACATCAAGAGAATGGTCAGTGATTATGACAGTACAAGATAAAAGCTTTTAGAGACTCTGAAAAGCCAGACTACTGCACTTCCTACTGTATCCATCTGATATCTGCCATCCAAACATGAAGTATGGGAGACATTTTTTTTTTAAATGAATAGCACAACATTCAAGAGGATTTGTCCATTTTTACATAAGCTTTTTATTATTTTTTAAAACCTGAATTCTGTGATAAACTCAGCTTTATAAGTGGTTAAAGTAGCTGTGTATGAAGGTGAAGAATTTTAAAGAACCATGTATCAGCTTTTTTTTTTTTTTTTTTTTAAACCTGTTGGCATAAGCTGTACCAATCTGTTTTGTTAACTTATTTATACATAATTATCCTTCTGTTTGTTTTTGGGTGAAAATGGCAACTTTTTTCTTTTCTTGGTCATTTGGGACTCAGGTGTGCATATTGTGCTTTGTGTTTCATGGGTCTGTAAGTATTTGTAATTTCATAACATTTTGCTTTTTAGACTTGTTTGTGTTTGTAAATATACAAATATCTCAGTTTTCGGATTTTACTTATTTTTATTAGCTAAATAAACGTGTGTCTATTCTGTAAACACACAGTATTTTATAGAATTTTTTTTCAATGCAAAAGGTAATAGAAAAATATTTTTTTTTAAATCAGTAGCATTTTTTCCATGTTAAGCTGCATTACTGGAAGATTTATCCCACATTTAGTTGTCTCTGTTGTTTTCAGCTCTCTTTGAGCGTTTTCCTTTTATGGCAGAGGTTCTTAAACTTTGAGCTCCTTTTTAAAAATAAAATAAATTCCAAAGACTCCCTCAGCACATTGTGTTAATTTGATCAAACACTGTTTAAATATTATGCTCATTATTTAAATGTGTACAATAATATCTTGGCTATTCATTGGAGCCATAGTGCATTTTATGAAATATTTTATTAAAATTGTCATCAGTCAAGTTAACATTACTTAAAAACTACTTGTTTTTTGAGTTATTTAATTTTTGTTTAAATCCAATCTAACTTAACCAGTCAAATCAGCTAATAACCAAAAAAGGCAATAATTAATGTAATAACTTTCCACAACTAACAAAATCATAACAAAAAATAATCGACCCCCTGGCTGTGGAAGTTCCTTTACCTTACTTTGAGAACCATGCTCAAAAAACTGTAAATCTGGTAGGAATTTTTACAAACACTTATCACTTAGTGTTATTAAATGGTTGATTAAATGAAGTCCAATGCTCCAGAGACAGGCTCTGGATTGACCAGGATAATGTGGTTACTGAAGCTTTTAATTAAAAAAATTAAGTCCATAACTTTTTATTTGTAATTATTTTTATTAATTTTCTTAACAAAACTAACTCCACCAGAAAAAAATGAACTTTATGGGGAAGCTGACCATATCAAAGGGTTGATTTTCAGGGATATTATTTACATCTAACATTTGAGGCATAATTGGCTTAGTCCAGTTTAACATTAAGTTAAACTTTGTTCCGAAATTAAACCTGAAATTACCTTGCTAACACGTGACCCCAACTTGTTCTAACTGGTTTTGTATATTTTTAAATGCAGTCCACAGGGAATTAAATAGTATATATAGTATATATAAATAGTATATTTTTAAGTGCAGAATTTATAAGTGCAGTCCACAGGGAATTAAAAAGAATGTGTTTGATAATTCATGGGAGAAAGAAACCTTTTGAATATCTATAGAGAAAAGTGGAGTGCTTTAGGTTTCTTTCACTTATACAGTGAGGGGAAAAAAGTATTTGATCCCCTGCTGATTTTGTACGTTTGCCCACTGACAAAGAAATGATCAGTCTATAATTTTAATGGTAGATTTATTTGAACAGTGAGAGACAGAATAACAACAAAAAAATCCAGAAAAACGCATGTCAAAAATGTTATAAATTGATTTGCATTTTAATGAGGGAAATAAGTATTTGACCCCTCTGCAAAACATGACTTAGTACTTGGTGGCAAAACCCTTGTTGGCAATCACAGAGGTCAGACGTTTCTTGTAGTTGGCCACCAGGTTTGCACACATCTCAGGAGGGATTTTGTCCCACTCCTCTTTGCAGATCTTCTCCAAGTCATTAAGGTTTCGAGGCTGACGTTTGGCAACTCGAACCTTCAGCTCCCTCCACAGATTTTCTATGGGATTAAGGTCTGGAGACTGGCTAGGCCACTCCAGGACCTTAATGTGCTTCTTCTTGAGCCACTCCTTTGTTGCCTTGGCCGTGTGTTTTGGGTCATTGTCATGCTGGAATACCCATCCACGACCCATTTTCAATGCCCTGGCTGAGGGAAGGAGGTTCTCCCCCAAGATTTGACGGTACATGGCCCCGTCCACCGTCCCTTTGATGCGGTGAAGTTGTCCTGTCCCCTTAGCAGAAAAACACCCCCAAAGCATAATGTTTCCACCTGCATGTTTGACGGTGGGGATGGTGTTCTTGGGGTCATAGGCGGCATTCCTCCTCCTCCAAACACGGCGAGTTGAGTTGATGCCAAAGAGCTCCATTTTGGTCTCATCTGACCACAACACTTTCACCCAGTTGTCCTCTGAATCATTCAGATGTTCATTGGCAAACTTCAGACGGGCATGTATATGTGCTTTCTTGAGCAGGGGGACCCTGCGGGCGCTGCAGGATTTCAGTCCTTCACGGCGTAGTGTGTTACCAATTGTTTTCTTGGTGACTATGGTCCCAGCTGCCTTGAGATCATTGACAAGATCCTCCCGTGTAGTTCTGGGCTGATTCCTCACTGTTCTCATGATCATTGCAACTCCACGAGGTGAGATCTTGCATGGAGCCCCAGGCCGAGGGAGATTGACAGTTCTTTTGTGTTTCTTCCATTTGCGAATAATCGCACCAACTGTTGTCACCTTCTCACCAAGCTGCTTGGCAATGGTCTTGTAGCCTATTCCAGACTTGTGTAGGTCTACAATCTTGTCCCTGACATCCTTGGAGAGCTCTTTGGTCTTGGCCATGGTGGAGAGTTTGGAATCTGATTGATTGATTGCTCCTGTGGACAGGTGTCTTTTATACAGGTAACAAGCTGAGATTAGGAGCACTCCCTTTAAGAGTGTGCTCCTAATCTCAGCTCGTTACCTGTATAAAAGATACCTGGGAGCCAGAAATCTTTCTGATTGAGAGGGGGTCAAATACTTATTTCCCTCATTAAAATGCAAATCAATTCATAACATTTTTGACATGCGTTTTTCTGGATTTTTTTGTTGTTATTCTGTCTCTCACTGTTCAAATAAACCTACCATTAAAATTATAGAATGATCATTTCTTTGTCAGTGGGCAAACGTACAAAATCAGCAGGGGATCAAATACTTTTTTCCCTCACTGTAGTTACGCACACCATAAGCAGAACAAGAATGTTAACTTCAGCTCTCTGGCTTCAGTCAGGCACTGTGACTGTTCAGCCAGTCTTTAAGAAGCGGAATATTTCTGTCCATCCAGCGGATATTCTCCTCAATATACTCCAGGGCCTGCTGGATGCTACGCAGTCCTGAACCCATGTCTACCTGCAGTGATCTGAAGAAAGACCGTACCTATAGGAAATTATAATAAGGAACTAAGATGAACAAATAGGAAAATGGAAATATAGCATACAAACTGCTCACATGGTTCATGGTTTTCCAGCTACATGTAAATGTGTAAATGGGATTACTGCTTTGGCGATATTAGTATAGGAAAAAAAGGGTTCATGTGTAGCTTTGTTCAGTTTTGGAAATCTGTAGGATATTTGGAGAGACCTGTACCTCTTCTAGCATCTCCTTGGTCGAGTACTGATTGGTTACTCCAACAACCATACGTGAGACCGAAGAGGAACCAAGATCAAACCTGGAAGAAAATATTTTTTAGTTCAATTTTCATGAACCACTGGGAAGAAGACAATGAAAAATATTTCATTGACAAAATAAAATAAAGGGCAAATGTTTTGTCAGATTATTGTTTTAGATTTCTTTTATGTAACAAACTCAGAAATACTCAGGGCTATGTGACTTTACAGTGGCATTTAATGCTGTATTCTGTACAAAAATATGGTGTATTGTAGTCCATTTGGTGCTATACACAATTTGTCAGGCCCCAACCACCAATAAAGGATTCATTTGGATCGTGGATCATTTTCAGCACAGGAGTGACACTGACCTGGTAGTGGCTGTGATGCTTTACCCTCACAATATATCAGTAGATAGGTACTGACAAACTGTGTATAGCAACAGGTGGGGTACAGTCATTAAAGCCTGTACCTAAAATGACTGAGTGTAGACATAAAGTATAAGTATAGCTAATAAATTAACAACTGAGTGTTTATCATGGTAGATTAAAGTGTACCTTTCTCACTTTATATACTGTTCATGCACTGCATTTACTTTGGGCTACACTGAGACAAACCTGTGTTAAGTAAACCTATAGTAAAGTAAACATGTTTTCACTTCACATTATTTACTTCTTTAAGGAAACTACATTATTTGTACAATATGAACTTCTTAATGACTGTCCTTAAAATTCTAAAGAATTCTTTAAGGGTGCACCTTGGTGGCAGTTGTCATATTAAAGGTCCGTGTCCATGTGGGTTTTCTCCAGGTTCTTCAGTTTCCTCCCACTTCCCAAAAACATGCTGGAAGGTGGACTAGCTATGATAATTGCTTCTAATGTGTGCATAAATATGTGTGCATGGTGCCCTGAAATACACTGGCTTTCCATACAAGGTATTTTTCTGCATTGCACCCTTGTGCAGTGTGTCAGTCCAACGCAGTGTACTATGGACACACATATTCACACACACATGCAAGGAAAATGGAGAACCTGGAGAGCACCTAGGCATATGAGAAACACCACAGAGAGACAGTATCCCAAGCTCAAGATCAAACTGGGGACCCTGGAGTTGTGAGGCAGCACCACTACCCACTGTGCCACCATACTGGCCATAAGACTAAGCTGATTAATTCGAAGTAATTCAAGTAACAGATACGAGGCAGTGGCAGTTTAACAGTTAAGGTTTTGTGCAAGTGACCAAAGGTTGTAAGTTTAAGTCTGCCAGAGCTCTAAGATTCTGCTCTATGCCTGGAGTCTGTTCTGTTTCACATCTAAATTGCTCTTCCATATATAAACAAACAGATGATCACTTTATTCTGTCCGTCAGACTTTACTAAGGGTTCTCTGATTTCCTCCCACCTTCCAAAAACATGTCTCTGGCTATGCTAAATTGCTCCTCGGTGTGAATGAGTGTGTGAATGCATGAAGTGTGTATTATAGTGTGTATTCCCACTTTGTGCCCACTGTTCCCGGGATAGGCTCCAGATCCACTATGACCAGGATTTTTAAATTGTCCATAGTTTGTACTCACTTCTTAACCAGTTCTTGCCAGTTGGCTCTTAGAAAGTTCCATGCCAGTTTATATGCATTTGGGTTTTTACTGACACTAATGACAAGTGATGGCAGCTCATGGGTCTTCAGGACTTCTCCTTCTAGTCCCTTCTTCATTAGCCTGGGTATAGAGAGCAAGAGAAAAGCACAACTAAAATCATTGTTAAAATGTGATGTTTGTTTCAATGTGTCTTTCCTTTGTTGTTTGATTTGCATATAGGAGAATTCAAATTTGGACCAACCACTCTAGCTTGTGAGCCAGTGGGCTGTAGGCCAGTGCTGCTTTAATCTGACTCTTTTCAGAGGGATACATTGTGTAACGGTACATTTCCATAAGGAAGTCCCAACCTTCTTCTGTTCGAGCACCCTCAGTGTAAACAACCAAGCGGATATCAGCAGGCAACCTGCAGTTTCATAGCATAAGGCAGATTGTATACACATAGACAAGCATTGCCTTTTTTATTAGAGAATTGGTGAATTAACACGCTCTTAACACTGACCTCATGTTGCCACCTGACTCCTTCCACTTGAGGAAAAGATCCTGAGCAGTGGTAACACAGGGCGCATAACGGCGCACACAGGCAAAGAGGAGCAAGTAATTCCGTAAGATCCTCTCTGAAACTGAGCCCTCATCACTCCATGTCTGTGTGTCAATCAGTCCCTGGAACAGGTTCACTAAGTAGGCCTTTAAACAGAATAGCAGAATCTGCAGTTTACCAGACTTGAATAGCCTTTAATACACTTTGAAAAGAACACTTTATTTCAAAATGCTTAGATGGTAATCATTTATGAAAATTAAATTGTAATGAATTGTATTAGGTTTGATTGTATAATAATAATAATAATAATAATAATAATAATAATAGAAGTAGTAGTAGTGGTGGTGGTTGTAGTGGTAGTAGTATCAATAGTGGTAGTAGTTGTAGTATTAAAAGCAGTAGCAGTAATCAAATACCCCACCTTCATCTGGTGCTCCAGTGCTGCCATGTTTCTCTTTTCCATGAGTTTGTAAAGAGGGACGAGTTCACTGAAGCCCTGCGTCACTGGCATGATCTCAGTCTCATGCTTCAGGTACAGACTCATGCTCAGGGCCTTATCCAGAGTGACCTTTCCAATTCTGAGGCAAATAAAATCTTGATGAGTCCACAGTTGAAATACCTTTCAATGAATAGTTTCCCCATATGGAGGCTAATGATTAAACTGAAATGAAAAATAGCTCTCACTTGACCAGCTGGAAGATGTCGTGAATGAGGCTTGCTCTGTCATTCCCACTAAAAACTGTGTGATTGTGTTGAAGTTGCCTGATCAAAGCTTCCCAGCCCTGATCTTCGTAATGCACAATATAATAACCTCTCATATCCACATTGAATTTGATCCACTCCACTTGCGCTGGCAAGTACAATACATCTGGGGCAAAGGGTGATATGTTTAAACTTTAATAAAAATAGAAATTGGTATAATTATAGGAATAGCTTTCTTTTCTCCTTTCCAGTAGACATGGTACATACCGTTTCTAGTCTTCAGCAGAAAACGCTGGACAGAGTTGGAGCTGCTGGTGATGTAGGTCAAAGGGACTTGCCAAAGGAAGCTTATTTAAGGTAAAACAGAATAAATTCAGTTACAGTATGACACAGAATTATTATAGTTACTAGTAAAAAAGAAACAGGAAATAAATATTACCTTGAATTCTTTGATGTATCTGCCCCTTTAAGGTACCTTTCCTGTTTTAGTTTGACCTCTCGACCGTTGACATTCACAGTGATAATGGGAAAACCCTCCTGCAGTGTCCAGGTGTCCATGATAACCTTCACATTCAGGTCATCCTCCATATACCATTTCTGTTCATACAGTTAGAATTCCATAGTAAGAACCAGAGGTTTATAATTCATAAAATACCCTACATATTTAATAGTTAAGATAATAAGGCTCTGGCAGCCAGAAAAATGCAACTCCTGTAGTCACACAGTAAATAAAAGAGTTCAATGGTTGTGCCCAGAGGACATATATAAGATGATTAAGAGCATTTTCACATTAACATACAGAAGCAGAAGGTCTGGACTTGCTATCAGTGCAGAATCCATTTGTATTCAGTGTCCCAAAGTCAAAATCATCTGAGTCACAGATCTGAAAAAGCCAAAACATGTTACTCAAATATAAACAGAAATAAAAGAGAATTGATGAAGCCTAGCTCTCTGTATGTGCCTACTTGCAACTTTACATTGAATTCTATTAAATTTAGTTGAGTGCTGTATGGCTGCAGAAGTTCTGCAAAGCGCAACTATTTGCAAATGAGTGTATTTAGGGATAGAGATGGGGGCTTTATGAAGGAAAGACTTTTAAATCAGCTTGACCGTATCAATGTTAATGTCATAGAAACAACCAACAGGCGCAAGCAGAGGTTACATGGCAGAATATGTTGACAAAATAAGCAAAATGGCAATGAGTGCAATGAGTACAGAACAAATCAGTGAAATCATCTGTTATTTTGCCTAAATGTTTTGCAATAATCAATGAACTTACGTTTGTCAAACTGTACCAGAGATCAGCATTAACGGTATTCTGGTAGCTGTGTTTCTTCAGATAACGTATAATCCCAAGATTAAACACTTCTGGGGTCAGAAAATCTCTCAGCATATTCAAAACACAGGCCCCCTGACAGCATATGCAACAATGATTAAAGTAATATTGGAAGATAAAAGTTTATAAAAGAATGTTATGTTAGCTGCTTCTGTACCTTCTGATAGGATACATCATCAAACATTTCATGGATCTCTGCAGGATTTTCCACAGAGGTTGAGATGGGGTGCGAGGAGCTTAAAGAATCCACACTCATTGCAGTGAAACACTTCTCTAAGAAGTAGTCATTCTACAATCAATGAAACAATGACACATTAATACAACGTTTTTCATTCATTCATTTTCAGTAACTGCTTTATCTTGGTCAGGATTGTGGTGGCTATGCAGCTTTATAATCTTGAAGACGTTTTCACATTTTGCCACTAGGGTTCATCAGTTTGGACGAAGAATGGATGAAGAACTGATAAAGTCATATGCATGACTGGTGAACTGTCTTCAAGATCATAAGAGGTGTCCAGATGCCAAGTATTACTATTATGTGACATTCAGTTACTTGAATGTTAATGTAGAGACGAAAATCACTCAGCCTCACCACTTGCAACTCAGGATAGGTGATGTTTGTGGATACAAATTCCATGAACTTGGCAAAGCCCTCATTTAACCACAGGTCATTCCACCACTGCATTGTCACCAAGTTACCAAACCACTGAGGAGAA
Organism: Ictalurus furcatus; assembly: GCF_023375685.1. NCBI lineage: Eukaryota > Metazoa > Chordata > Actinopteri > Siluriformes > Ictaluridae > Ictalurus > Ictalurus furcatus. The sequence continues at coordinate 7,284,678 of NC_071270.1, forward strand.
GCAGTGTTAATAAGTAGGAGTCCACAGTGCAGTTAATGTTAACCAATATAACAGTGCATTTTAAATTAAAATATAGTGTGATAAATGCCATGGCTCTCCCTGCCATCTTGGCCATATGTTTTTCTTCTGCCCTGATCTCCATGGTTTTTGGTCTGGTTTTTTTACCATCATGTCCACTATTCTCAGAGTAGATTTAAAACCTTGCCCATTGATTGCTGTATTTGGGATTCCTGATGACTCAGTTCCATTGAGCTCGATACAAAAAGGATGTTATTGCTTTCACATCCCTTATAGCAAGACGTTCCCTACTGTTGCATTGGAAGTCTGCTAAATACCCATCTATCTCCCAGTGGCTAAAGGACATGATGTTTTTTCTAAAACTCGAGAAAATAAGGTATACGATGAAGGGTTGTACGGACAAGTTTTTTTTTTATAAATGGCATCCCTTTATCGTATACTTTATGGAGTTACAGACACTTCCCACTTAAATTTTTGTGCCTGTTGTTGGGTCTTACAATATCTATATAACCAGCGATAGTTATTGGGTAGCCATGATGAGCCGGGGGGGGCGGGGGGCGGGTACTTTTAATTTTGTTTTTCTTTGTTAGTATAAAAAGAAAAAAAACCTGTGAATGTTTACTGCTGTGTGTTGCTCAATTTGTTTTTTTTTTCTTCTCAATGGAATATTTGGGAAAGGGAGGGGAGGGGAGAAGAAAAAAGGTGATGTTCAGCAGACATGTTTGGTAGACGTGTTCAGCAGAAATGTTCAGCAGAAATGTTCAGCAGAAATGTTTAGTTCAGCAGAAATGTCCAGCAGAAATGTCCAGCAGAAATGTTCAGCAGAAATGTTTAGTTCAGCAGAAATGTTTAGTTCAGCAGAAATGTTCAGCAGAAATGTTCAACAGAAATGTTTAGCAGAAATGTTTAGTTCAGCAGAAATGTTCAGCAGAAATGTTCAACAGAAATGTTCAGCAGAAATGTCCAGCAGAAATGTTCAGCAGAAATGTTCAGTAGAAATGTTTAGTTCAGCAGAAATGTTCAACAGAAATGTTCAGCAGAAATGTTTAGTTCAGCAGAAATGTTCAGCAGAAATGTTCAGCAGAAATGTACAGCAGAAATGTTCAATAAAAATGAAACTGGAAAAATTAAATTAAAATATAGAAACATTCAAATCCAAACCTGATGGGCAAGCTCATGGGCAATAACCTTTGTGATGCCCAGTTTGTCAGAGGTAGAAGACCTTTCAGGGTCAAAGAGGAGCCCGGATTCTCTATATGTGGTCAAGCCCCAGTTCTCCATAGCACCGGACTGAAAGTCTGGAATTGCCGCAAGATCTGGGAATAATAGTGCAATGATCTAGTTGATAAGAAATAATATGATTCATCACCAAACCAGATGTTTCATAGTACAAACATCCAGTGCAGCTGTGTATAAAATATTTTTTAAACTTGTGAGGGAAGTTACTCATTTTTACTTTGTAATAAGTTTGTTCTTGCTCTATTTCATTCTCATGTGAGGAAAATGCCTAAGAAGGCCATGTCATGTCACTGAGATCAGTACAGAATGTTTATCTGCTTACAGAGACACAAACATGTTCTTCTGTTCAAGGTTCGTCTAAACATCTTCCAAGATCCTAAAACAAATCCTGTTCGAACTGCCTCAAACTGCTTCTTATCGGTACACAGAAGTGTGTCATGCTTCTTGTTTCATACATACAGTATAGTAGTGGTTTAGTACAAGGGCTTCAGAGTACTCTCATTATTCTATCCTGCTTTATTCTATCCTGTATTAACCATCTCTCTGTAATAAACCTTTTTCCCTTCAGAAGACGAATGTGCGAGTGTTGTCTAATTTCCACGACAAATTTTAAAAACAACAACAAAATTTATTTTGGTCTTGGAGGAATAGAGTACAGCACAATTTGCTGATTTCCCCTTTTCAGATATATTTGACTCAACCAAAAATGTAATTACCAGGTTTAGTAAGTGTTAGACCACAGAAATCACCAAACTGGCTTTCACAACCTGAGTTAGTCTCTGCTATAATGTAGTGAAATACAGCACCCTACCTGGTACAAAATGAACATTCACCTTGTTTGGGAAGTGGATATGGGATGGCAAAGTAATCATCATAAAAGTCAAGAAGTGTTACTGCCGTATTGAGGGCATATTCTGCTTGATTAATCTTCTCTGGAACAGTGTACACAGATATCTGCAAAAGAAACATAGGTCTTTTTACTTTAGGAAAAAGAGCAAAATATTCACACTGAAATAGCATAACTGGAAGGCAATAAAAGAAGAAAGTATCACAGACCTGAACACCATGCTGACTTCTCTTACTGATGGAGACAAAGTCACAAACAATGAAGGCCACTAGATAAGTGCTCATCTTCACACTCACATCATAGTGGTCCTCCAGCAAGTCTGCTGTGAGCGCCACTGTTTTCAACTTAAAAGAAAGAAATGTTCTTTGAAGCATCATACACATAACAACGACAAAAATGACAAATTTATGTCTCAAATTTATTTAAGAGTTAATTAGTATAACCTCTGATCTGTGATGGTGACAATTCTTTAGTGAATAACAAATAGCAGCACTCTGTACCTTAGGCATGTTAGAAATGGAAATGTGCCTTGGTTCCCGGCGTATGCGAATAGAAAAGTTGGCTTTGAAGGCTGGTTCATCAAAGCAGGGGAAAGCAGCACGAGCATGTGTAGGCTCAAACTGGGTGGATGCCAAAGCCCTGACATAGACACAAATCACAAGTCCCCCAAAAAGATTAACTGCTGGTTTATCTCAGCAAATCAAGTTTTAAGCTAAATTCAACAAAACATCTTAATATATACTCTGATAAAAGTTGTATTTCAGCTTCAAATTCTTCACTCAAGTTAAAGTAGAAAAGTGTGAACTCTTAAATTTACATACAACATGGAAATAAAAATACAAAAAAAAGATTCACAAATAAAAAAGATGTTTGCCTCAACTTGCACACTGATTTTAGTTACTGATGGTAAATTAATGCCCCTTTCACCAAGAAACCAAGGCACCATGGTGGTGGGGGGGGGGGGGGGGGGGGTGTACTTTAGCTAATAACAGCTTTATTCCTAATCTCTCACATGTTAGCTAGCATGATAACTCTGAGGATGCAAACTAATTGAATGCTAATAGTTATCTGTCACAATGAAAGCTGCCATAATAAGCGGTTTGTTACAGATAGATGGAGTAATGGATATTAGGTCATTTTCTTCCTGTCATGTCTGTTAAAGTTTCGATTTTTTACAAATTTAAGACTGGTGTGCTGTCCGGGTGTGCCTAGGATAGCCTCCGGATCCACTGCAACCCTGGATCTGGAGCTTATCCCAAGAACACTGGGCACAAGGTGAGGACACACCCAGAATGGGACATCAATCCATCACAGAACACCATGAACACACATATTTACACACTCATGCACACCTACAGCAATTTAGTGTAGTCAAACCACCTACTGGCATGTTTTTGGGAGGTGGGAGGAAGAACGTCCACAGAAGCTTCACACAAACAGTAACCTGATCTCAGGATCGAACCTGAAGGACCCTGGAGCCACTGTGACATCACTAAGATTAATCTGATTCAAAAGCCGCACAATATAGAATCCATAGATAAAATAAACATTCATGAAACCTTATTAAAATACAAGATGTATTCCTACCTAATTTCACCATGCTGTGTGGTATATGAGCCTTTATAAAAGCCATGAAAACTGTTGGACAGGTTAGATGAGAAATCTAATTGGATAACATGTACTCCTTTCAGAAAAATAAAGTTCTGAGAAGACAATGAAATCTGTTCAAATGGCTCAGACTCATGGACATGAAGAACATGACCATCGCCAGACTGCAAAACAACTGCTTTGGAGATGTGAAGATTCTTGCTGTGAAGAAGAATGTGCTCGGTGTCCTGCTGTACTTCCAACTTAATCTGTACTCTTCCAGTAAAATTGAGGAAAGTCAGGTTTGGATGGATTAGTAAATCGTAGTGAACCGGCTTTACTGTGTCTGGTAATCTCAGTTTCCATGGGAACGAGGAATCAGCTGTAACAAATGTCTTGTTTTTGTCCTTGGAATTAATAGGAGGGACGAGAGAAATGAAAATGATAAGAACGATGAACTGCAGCATATTTTTGTTGCTGAAGAAATATGTTTCTCAAGCGACAGGAAGAACATCAGCTTTGCGCGGAGATCTGTTGGAAAGGGCAAAAACACAGTTAAAATTAGCTAGAATTATATGTATACCCACGCTTAAACGATGACCAAACTTGAATGAAGTGTAAAGAAGATTTACGAATGAAGCTTGTTTTCTGAAAAGAGACAAAACACACCTGAATGTTGATGTCCCTGACAGCCATGCCGTGTAAAACGAAAGTGAAAGTAACTGATTTCCACCAAAAACACGTACTGCTGGAGTAAACACGGAAGAGTAGGTTGTGCGTCTATACTGCTACTTTCACGTTTCGCCACATTACGTTACATGTCATTTGTCGAAGAGGAACTCAGTGTTGACAGTCACGTGTTTATCACACGAACTGTAAATAAAACACCACCACTACAGTGGTGGCAAAACACTACTAAGGTGCAAAACAGCGCCCTCTGCTGTTTAAAGAAAGAAAGAGCACATACATACACAAGCTGTGCCGTGTGTGTACGTGTCCTGTCGCAGAATGCGGTGAAAACTCCCACACGACGTTAATAGTGTGATTAAGGTGTTTACATGTCTGTAATGCACTTCGATAATGCGAAAATAGTAATAGGAATACTCCAATAGGAATATAGTAATATAGGAATATAGTAAAATAGGAATACTTCATGTGTCCATCCATCCATCCATGGATGGATGTATGGATACTCCAGGTGTCTTACTTCGATTTGTGTTTACTTTGAGTATGAATTTAGTCGGATTAAGGTAATCAATAATCACTGTTTACATGGTAGTTTCTTAATCAGAGTATTGTCTCAATCGGGTTAATATTGGATTATTGTTATCCATGTAAATGTGCTGACTTATACATCTTTAAGTCCTTCAAATTGTTCAATTATTCAAAGTCATATTATTCAATAATTAGGAATTATTCAATAGTCAAATATTGAATATTTAATCAATAATAAATTGGAAAGGGTATGTAGTTAAAAAAAAAAGTTAGAAGAGAAGCTGTAGCCAAATGCTATGCTATGTTGATGTTGAGTTTTATTAAGTCCAATGTGCTAACAAACCATGAATGCAAAACAAAAATCAAAGTAAAAAAAAAGTAAACCTAACAATGCAGGGAAACCAAGAATTAAAAAGAAGGAAACAAACAGAGGCAATAAGGCAGTTAAACAAACAACAGGCTTGCATTAGGACATTCTAATGCAAGTCCAGACGATTTAGTGTAGTGTAATGTAGTGTAGTGTAGTGTAGTCTAGTGTAATGTAATGCAATCTAGTGTAGTGTAATGTAGTGAAGTTTAGTGTAGTGTAAATGGTAAATGGTGCACTTATATAGCACTTTTATCCAAAGCGCTTTACACTGTGTCTCATTCACCCATTCACACACACACTCACACACACCAATGGTAGCGGAGCTGCCATGCAAGGCGCTAACTTGCCATCAGGAGCAACTTGGAGTTCAGTGTCTTGCCCAAGGACACTTCGGTATGTGGAGCCATGCGGGCATGTGGCATGTGGAGTCATGCGGGCCGGGAATCAAACCGCCAGCCCTACGATTAGTGGACAACCCGCTCTACCAACTGAGCCACAGCCGCCCCAGTTTAGTGTAGTGTAGTGTAGTGTAATGTAGTCTAGTGTAGTGTAGTGTAGTGTAATGTAGTGAAGTTTAGTGTAGTGAAAAAAAAAATTACTCTAGCACTTACACCTCTACTCTGCGCACTTTGCTTCTTCTGGAACTCAATTAACGGATCTTGTATGGTAGCACTACTTGTATTGTTCTCTGCTTGATATATTGCTTTGCTTGTATTTTCTCATTTGTAAGTCGCTTTGGATAAAAGCGTCTGCTAAATGAATAAATGTAAATGTAATGTAAATGTAGTGTGGTGTAATGTAGCGTAGTGTAATGTAATGCAGTGTAATATAGTTTAGTGTAGTGTAGTTTAATGTAATGTAGTGTAGTGTATTGTATTGTAGTGTAGTGTAGTGTAGTGTAGTATAGTGTGGTGTAGTGTTTCCTGTCATGTGTCAAGTGACTGATCATGTGGCATTGTTTGTAGTCACGCATTGTGGGGAATTAAGATTTTGATTTTTGATTTTGATATATGATTTAGACTGATATATATATATATATATATATATATATATATATATATATATATATATATATATATATATATATATATATATATATATATATATGAGGTTGTTGAAAAGTTTAATTTATCCCTCAGAAGGATCTTTAATTAAACTACACTAGTTTCCATCCTGAGGTAACGGTAAACTTGTTAGCTTAGTTTGTAGTTAACATAAGCTCACAGTTACAAACAGAGAGCTGACTACATTCAAACATGCTTAACTTAACTTAACTTTTGGTTAATCAACCATTTAAGAGTAAATCTATTAACCAGCTGAAACATATTACTTAGGGAGCACTGAAGAGACTGTCCCACTACTAGAAATGTGCTGGGACAATCCATTGCCCAAGAGAAAGATTGCAGCATATCTCAATTCTCGCAAAGACGTGTTCTATGTCCTCCTGTCCTTCCGAGTTTGGTCTTCTAAGGTACCCTGGCAAGACTAGTCTTCACAAGAACACAAGTCCACTATTTGCGATCTTAGAATTGAGAAATAACCAAAGTGTCCGCAGATCCACACATCCACTGAATAGTAGACCATCCGGATACCTTTGGAATAAACATTTCAGCATACTACTATTTAGGACACACTAATTTTAATATCAGACACTATTTAGGATGGATAGTAGGCGAATTGGGACGCAGCACATGACTTCTTCAGAAATCAGAACCGAGCTATGTAACACTGAATAATGGATAATATTCAAAATGGTTATAAAACAGAACTGAAGTGAATTACAATTGACTAGAGCAGAGGTTCTTAACCTTTTGTAACTAAAGCTCCCCCAAGCCACCCCTGTCATGTGCCCCCGAAATATTGGAGGAGACCAAGTATAATGATTGTCTATTCTACATAAAAACTATCTCTCTCTCTCTCTCTCTCTCTCTCTCTCTCTCTCTCTCTCTCTCTCTATATATATATATATATATATATATACCTAATCTATAAATCTGTTTTTTATAGATAGATAGATAGATAGATAGACAGACAGATAGATAGATATTTTTTTGCTTTTGTGTTTTTGTTCTTTTTAAAAAGAACACTATAACTACTTTGAACAAGAGAACTAGGCTGTAAAATCGTGGACTATTTTACATGTAAAACATGTTGGATTCCATTCGTCTTGTGTTCTGAAAACATTTGCATAAGAATGATGTAAATCGGGATGAAGGACGCGTCTCGTTATCCATGACATTGTTAAATCTCCGGCTCTCAGCCCCTCACTGAACAGAGCAGACGCAGAGAAAAGTGTGAGTGCAGCGGGAAAGCAAGAGCTCGGGCTTGCAGGATAGTACTGCCGACATTTGGAAAGTTGCTAAAGTTTGTCCATAAAGTTGCTAGATTTGTCTGTAGGCGCTTTTTTTCTTTTCTTTTTTTTTCTTCAAAAAAGTCGCTAAAGGGGTCTGAAAAGTCACTAAGTTGGCAACACTGGCCTGCACTGATAGCTAGATAAAAGGCAGCTAAACTTCGCCTCTCCTCAGCAAAAAGAAAATACAGAGGGAGAGAGAACGTGCGGTTTTTCGTTTATACACATTCTATTTGAAAAGCAATAAAATACACAGAGTACCCAAATGATGCCCTGTCTGTGTTATTTTCTTGAAAACAATTTACATCCCCCTTCCCATCTCTCTGAAACCCTCAATAGCATAATGGCTAGTTCCACAATCCCTATTCGTCTATTAGCCTAAGAGGGTTTTCACAAATGGTCTGTTTCAGTGTTCCAAGTGGTCTCAGATCAGTGAATAAGGATTTTTTGTGCATATGCGAACAACACAGATAAACTCAGACCCCTCTAAAATAATTCACTTACATGTCTGAGTTCATTTGCTGTGTTCATGTGGCTGTAATGACAATAAAGATCTACTTTACTTGACCTGATAAGCATAAAAACACAGAGTAATCGATCTGAGACCACTTGGAAAGCTAAAATGGTCCAAGTCTAAAAAATAACATAAGGGGTTAAGCAAGCAATAAAAGCTTTTTTGCATTGGTACAATAAGGATTTTTTTAAAAAATACAACAATATATTATTGGATATTGTAATTTGAGTTTTCCTCAATTATGAACTGGAACTTAGTTTTGACTTGATTTTTACTGGACTTGGCATGCATTGACAGGTGTAAATGATTTTGTTTAGTACTATCCTACTACAACCTACCTTCAAAATTCCCTGAAAAAAAAATCACTGCTGACTTAATTAATCAAGTAAAACATTCATTATTTAAAATGGTCTTGATAAGATGGCAGACTTAACTTGAGACCTGACACCTTCTGACTAGACACTTGACATGAAATTAAGTGATGACTGCAACATTAGCAAAATATCCTGTTCTTTTTAACAGGCGTTATTATTATTCTGAATATTTATAGACTAAATAAAAAAAATAATAATAACAGCTTTGTGTATCTAGAACAAAATCAACATGAGTAATTTTGGTAAACAGAGAGCAGGTTACTATACATCAGTGGCACTAGCACAAATCCCAGTGAGGAAAGCCATAACAACCTCCATGCTGAGACATTTCCAGGAAGTTTGCCAGCTTTACAGAAGAGCTAACATCTTGTGGAGATGTGTAGTAAATAGATATCTGTCTCTTGCTGCTACCCTCAGCCACAGAGCCTATATTTATAGAAACACTGTAACATAAAGTAATGGTGTAATGTGTGGAAAATTTTCTGAGCTAAAACTTCTTCAGAGGAGTACAAGGATGGCAATTGCTGCCTGAGGACCTTCCGTTTATTGCTTTAATGTCTCTCCAAAGGCTTGTATTACATGCATTCACACAATGCAAGACTGAAGACAAGCTGTAGTTACTGATTTAAATAGAAAGTGCTACATAGCATCTGTGCCTGGAAATTTGGCCCAAGTCTCAAACTATGTATATATTAAAATATTATGATATAATAATATATTTGGCTTATTTATTAATTAATTATACTAATTCTTGATTCTGGTTGGTCACAGGCTTTTTTAGTGCTTTGTAACAGTCAGTAAGTTGGTTTTTTTTGCTATTGGAGCAGGGCAAGCTTTATTTATTTTTTGCCTTATTAATATAAAGAGAGAGGACAAAAAGAGACTGATAAGGGAGCACCCATTAGCTGTTATAATGTAAGTGATCTTGTTTTGCACATTTTGCACCACATTAAATTTAGCTAGAAACTGATAAAATGTATGTCATTTTTCAGTTAGTAAAAAATTTAATTGTGGAATACATTCCATCCACCTTAAGGTCCGATGTTTTGTGAATGCTGAGATACTTGTCTGCTCAACACGGTTGTAAAGAGTGATTTTATGAGTTACTATATCCTTCCTGGCAGTTTGAACCAATTTAGCCATTTTCCTCTGACCTCTCTTATCAACAAGACGTTTCCACCCACAGAACTATCACTCATCGACCAAACTCTAGAGACCATTGTGTGTGAACATCACAGGAGATCAGCAGTTATGAAATACTCAAACCAGCCTATCTGGTACCAACATCCATTCCAGGATCAATCACAGAGATCACACTTTTTCTTCATTCTTCATTCTGAGGTTTGATGTGAACATTACTGTAATTGAAGGGCACAAGGTGGCTTAGTGGTTAGCACGTTCACACCTCCAGGGCTGGGGGTTCGATTCCCACAGTGGCCCTGTGTGTGCGGAGTTCGCGTGTTCTCCCCGTGCTGCGGGGGTTTCCTCCGGGTACTCCGGTTTCCTCCCCCAGTCCAAAGACATGCATGGTAGGTTGATTGGCATGTCCAAAGTGTCCATAGTGTATGAATGGGTGTGTGAATGTGCGTGTGATTGTGTGCCCTGCGATGGATTGGCACCCTGTCCAGGGTGTACCCCGCCTTGTGCCCGATGCTCCCTGGGATAGGCTCCAGGTTTCCCCGTGACCCTGTAAAGGATAAAGCGGTATAGAAGATGGATGGATGGATGGATTACTGTAATTGAAGCTCTTGACCTGTATCTGTATGGTTTTATGCATTGCGCTGCTGCCACATAATTGTCTGATTAGATATCTGCATGAATGTGCAGGAGCACAGGTGTTCCTAATGAAGTGGAAGATGAATGTAAGATATCCTGAGAAACTTTGACATAAAATATATATGTAAAAATGGCAGAATAATTATGTTATTACATTACAATAGATCAAATTGTGGTTAACTAGCCTTAATAGAGACCTTTGTAAATTCATTTGTAAATATGCACATCAGCATACCAGCAGCAGCATTAAGATGTCTGAAACAGCCTCCAGCACTCCATAATCATCTGCAGTTTTTCATGTTCACATGCGCAGAATGATGACGCATGCCTTGATGTTGCCATGCACATTCAACACACACACAGCAACATGGGCTAAATATAGCCTGGCAGCACAGCAGTGCACTGGGATCATGATTTCGTCCTGTAAATGCAGGATCCCTTCATCATGAAACAACCCCCAACACACACACGCACATATGTAGCTTCATTCCCATTGAGTCTTATGCGAAAGGGGATAAAATACAGTGCTCCAAAACATTTATTAGGTTGAATGTTTTTTTTTCTTCAAAAGAAAGAAATAGTAATTGCTCCATTTCCTCTGTTTCACTTACATAATACAATTGTGAGATCCTAACTATAGGCAGCTATAAGTGATATGCTTTAACCTGTAACCACACTCTGTGTGTGTTCACCTGATTCACAAACGAAAGCAAGAAATGTCCTTGCTGGGTTTGAAGAAACACACTAAAAAATTTCCATGCCCCTCTATTCTCTGCTAAACCAGATTATTCTCCAATGACATTTATCTCACAGCCAATAATTCCCTAGATACATGTGCAATTGTTGTAGCAGCCTTATTTTCTGTATCTCAGACAATGCAACACACTATGCTATGGCACTATGGTTTAATAAAACCACCATCTTTCACTTAACTCAATGGCTTTAAACAAATCAACTTTGATTCTAATACTCCTTAGGGCCATGTGTGGGTTTGAGGATAATGCAATTAAAACTCACATTAGAGACATGACATCAGCTCATGTCCCACAGCACAGTGGTGCAGTGCATAAAGTTGCCATCTCACAGCTCCATAGTCCCAGTTCGACCCTGAGCTTGGGTTACTCTTTCTGAGGAGTTCAGCATGTTCTCTTCATGTCTGTGTGGGTTTCCTCCAGGTTCTCCAGTTTCCTCTCACATCCCAAAAATATGCTGGTAGTTGGACTAGCTATGATAAACTGCCCATATGTGTGAATGTGTGTGCATGGTTCCCTGCGATGGACTGATGTTCCATTCAGTGTGTGTCCCTGTCTTGCATCCAGTGTTCTTGGATTAGGCTCCAGATCTATCTTGACTCTGGCCAAGGTAAAGTTATTAAACATGAATGAACGAATGATCTCAAGCTTCCATGACATGCAGTGCACAGCTTGGAATGAAAGTTGGAGACAGTACTTTGGTGCATTGGCAGCTGGATGTACATCAACATTATGTAAGTCAGTTGGGATGGAACAATTTGTGACTTTGATTTCCAGCCTTCACTAGGCTCCACAGTACAATTTTAATGCTTCCTAATCAATATCCAAAACCACACGTGTTGCTACTGGTTTCCTGGTATCCAATGAGATTGCTTAAGTGTTCTGACTGCTATCCTGTGCATAAACATAAGGACTCACTTAAATGGTGGAAGCCATGAAGTACTACTCTATTAATAGGGTTAAAGCACAGAGCTTCCCATAAATAGTACAAGTATTTATCTTAATAGCAGGTTTTCCAAGCCTTCAACTTTAAGCACCTCTTATCAGACATTCACTGTTTCCATGTGGTGTAAGATTCTCAGTTTGACCAAAGCTTTAAAAAAAATATATGATCAGTATTTTTATATGATTGAATAGACAGAAGCTTCCTACAAGTAGCAGAAATGATCTTGCATATAATTTGCCCCACTCAAGCTTTCACTGAATATAATATAAACCTTGAAGTGTGACATAGATTAGAATTGAAACACATTTTTTTCTAGAGGAATCCAGACACTTGTTAAGCACTGGAACGCTTGCATTGAATAAAATGGAGATGTAGAAAAATAATGCACTTTTGTGACATCTGTTTGCAACAAATAGTGCAAAATAAAAATATAAAGGTTTTAATTTAACTCACCCTCATATATTACCATATATTACAGTTGTGCTACACTATATGTCTAAATGTTTGTGGACACCTGACCGTCACACCCATACTTGGTTCTTTCCCAAACTGCTGCCACAATGTTGAAGCACACAATTGTAGCATTACAGTTTCCCTTCACTGTAATGAATTAGACCCAAACCTGTTCCAGCATGACAGTACCCCTGTGCACAAAATGAGCTCCATGAAGACATGGTTTGCCAAGATTACTGTGTACTGCTATATTTCTCTCACCTTATAAAGTATCCAATTGAGTTCTACTGGGCATATGAGAAAATCATTAAAAATCACCTCTAAATAGTGGGCCCACAACAGGGCCGTCCGATGGCATAGGCAGAATAGGGGCAAATGTTAGGGGCACCGTCCATCCATGGGGGGGCCCATGAGTGTGCGATTTTTTTTCTTGCTAATACTATTTTTAATACTATTCATTTGAAATATTACAAAAAAAAGCAACATAACTACATAGCTTATATTTTCTGTTGCCCCAAGCGTTGCTCTGGACTGGTGCGTCAATCGAACAGTGAACCTGCCGTTAGGGAATGTTGGAAAGACTATTCAGGTGTTGTTTGGGGAATAACCTAACCTATGACATAAATAATTTTGAGAAATATTTCAAGTGTGCAATTGCACAAACCATCCATTAGACAATATTGTGGCATAAGTGCTATTATTGCATATTGTTTCACCATCAGCAGCTTTTTTTTTTATTAATATAATGTAGCAAACATATACTCCTGTTCTCTCTTCAGATACACTTTTAAAATATTTGAATCCCACCCCTTCAAATTCTGGGTCACCTGCTGACACCTTCTCTACCTCAGCACAGCCCAGCGCTGCAGCATCAAGTGCACCTGTCCCCTCTATCTCAGCACAGCACAGCCCCAGCACAGTATGATGCATCTCCAAAAAGGCTTTACCAATAGACCCTGCTGACTGGCCATCTGTTTTAGATGATAAGGTAAAAACAGAGTTTGTTCTCAGATTTACTTGTTTGCTCCAAGAAAGGCAAAGTGAGTAAGGCTGTAATGCTACATTATGGTTTTGTACTGAGGTTTCTGTGCTATACTTAGCTTTTCATGCAATACTCTTATTTATATGGTATTTATAATTTGATTTGTGTCACTTTTTTAATACTGTTTTTTATTTTGTTTCTAAAATAAAGAAAATCTCTAAGACATAAAAAATGCACTTCCTGTGTGAGTGTATGAACACAATGATCGGTGGTGGAATTGGCTGCGATGCAAGGGCCACCAGCTAAAACCTTGTCTAGGGCACCAAATTTGTCAGGGCTGGCCCTGGCCCACAATCCCACTGTCTTTATGCACAATTGAACTTTTTAAAAAATATTCAGAATACTTTCGTAAATTCTGAACATGGCTGAAAGCCCGTAGTCCCCCATTAAACCTTGTGGTTAAACTGAAAACATAACTTGCAAGAAAAAAGACATCAGCACCAAGACAGTGACTAATTTACCATCAATGATAATTTTCTTTATTTCGGTACAAACATACATAGCATTTTCTAAATATAGACTTGTAAATCTCCACTTGAAAAAGTGAGCACCCATAGAGAAATGGATGGCCACCCAGTCTGTGGTCTGTTGGAGGCAGTAAGAGGTTACAGGATAGTCAAGCACCAGCAGGACTGGAGTGTTTACCTCATTAGAGTTCCTGTTATAGGAAAATGTATCTAGTCTGCCTCCTAACCACTTTAGCATAAATCTTAGCAGGAGGTATGTACGTGATGGGTGCACACAGAAACTGAGGATACCTAAAACCTGAGTAGAAACCATATATGGGCTTGGTGTTGACCTTAACATATCTGCCAGAAACATATTAATTGAAAAATAACTATTCCTTAGACTTGTGAAGAAATGTTCCATTACAAGCTTGGTTCACACTTGCATGTCCAAAACAGTCCATCAAGTAATCACGGAACTCTGGAGAATTACTTGGAACAGCAACACAGTTAACATCAATCAAAACGACACTGGTGTGTTTTTAATTTAAAAAAGAAAAAGAGAAATTTTTAAGAAAAATGAAAGGATTTATGAAACATATGGAACCAGCCTATGGAACTTGCACATTCCCCAACTTTGAAACCCAGGAAGACAAATCAACCTGCTGTATATATATATATATATATATATATATATATATATATATATATATATATATATATATATATATATATATATATATATATATATATATATGCAGAATATATAGCCATAAGCCCGTCCCTGTGTATGTATATTGCTTCCTGGCATTACTTTCTTGGTGACAATAAATTAGTAAAAAAAAATTTTTTTTTGATGATTTTGCAGCACTTCCTATCTACTACATAGCTTTTTTTTGTAGTGCATACAAGTGTAATTAGTGGAATGCCTGTTTATACCCATAGTAAGACCCTCATCTGAACTGTACTGATTAGTCAGATTATTCTAGCAACATAACATTCACACAGACCAAGAAAACTATCATTAGTTCAGCTTACATACATTATGACGACCACAGAGAAGTCACAGGTCCACAGAATGATCACAATAATCAGAATGATTTCCTTTTTTTGAACTTGAAATAAACTGTAAGGGTGGTTTGGGAGCAAAAAAAAAAGAGTCAGCACAGCTGAAGGTTATCTTGCCAACAGCTGCTGGTGCTTTGTCACACTTTTATTTGGCTTGCTTCTACCAAACACAGTGCTTTTTCTCTACTAGCCAATTGAACTTGAGTGATTTAACAGCTGACCAGCATTAATTTTAATAACAAATGCTCTCTGAAAAATCTCTGAACATGTCAGCAACAAAAACTTTAGAAAAGTCTTAGAGGGTTGCTCTACTTCCCTTGCTAAGG